>NC_143058.1:42693970-42845784 GCF_052426305.1 Pelodiscus sinensis | reverse complement strand
ACTTGAACCGTGGGTCATTTTTTCCCGAGGAGAATATAGTCCTGATAAAAGTAAAACCAAGGTGTAACGGTTTTCACCTACAAAACAGTGCCTCCATTCCATGCTTTTGCATACCAAGAGAGTTATTGGCAGAAGTAGGGACATCATTGGTTCCCTGACAGTAATTATGTATATTTTGGTGGAAAAACTTGTGGCCCAACCCTGACACTGATAAGATGTGTGCTGTAGATTTTGATGGTGGATGCAAATATATATATTTTAGACTTCATGTTTGTCTCTTTCACTGTTAATTTAAGTCAAGTAGGATCACTTGACTCCTGAGTCCCCAGTACTGGATTATTATGGCCTGGGGATTGTGATTCACTTCCCAGTGCGCTGATGGAGGGGATGCATTCTACAACGCTATTTTGGTTTTGTACTTTTCCTTCTCACCACTTCTGCTTTGCTTCATCCCATTCTGCTGCCACCACCATTTTATTTTTTTGCAACATCACTAATCCTTTCTCATATAAGCATACTTTTTTTTAAGAAAAGTATGTTTTGCAAGAGTCTTTTTGATAGTCCAGGCCAACATTGTTTTTCTCTCCTCTTCACTGTCCCACCTCACAACCCCAACTGTTGTACTTGGAATGGTCCTGCTTCTCAAAACCTGTGTGTGCCTATTGTCCAGTTGTGCCAGTCTGCTATTCTCCTATTAATCTCAAAGTTCTAAGCTATTATAAGGTAGAATGAAGCAGACATAATTGGGTTTTTTTTATTTAAGTAATGTAATGGGAAGAATGCTATTTAGAACAGAACTTACCTGCCTGGACTGCCTTACCTTAGCACGGTGATCCCCAATGTGGTGCCCGCGGGCGCCATGACACCCACCGGGGCATTTATGTGTGCCTGCCGAATTATATGGGCTGGCTCCATCCCCCGGCGCACAGCGCATGTGCAGTGCTGGCCCCGGGCATGCGGCGCATGGGCGGCCCTGGGCATGCGGCGCATGGGCAGCCCCGCACCCGGGTGCCGGGCAGCCCCGCACCTGGGTGCCTGACAGCCCTAAAATGTTGGGGACCACTGCCTTAGCACCAAATGGTTAATTTCTTTGAATACAGAAAAGCTGATTTGACTTCCTCACTTCATTGGGAGGGGGCAGACTTAAGAGGGTTTTTTTTGGCTGTACCACAAAGAGAAGAGAAACTTTCAAAAGTCTGTGGACTCTTCTAGGTCATCCTTCACAAGTGTACAAAGAGTGTCAGACAGTGATTCTTTTTTAGTCTAATTCTTGAGACTGAAGAGTACCTACTTTATCAAGGATGGAGGAGTGTTGGTTGAAGAGGCCATCATCATGATTGATGGGCCACCAAGAAAAATGTTTCTTCTTTTAGGTGATCGTGTTTAAATATTCTCATCTGTTAGGTTATTTTAGTGCTTTTCTTGTGGATTTCAGGATTTGATTTATCTATTTGTGTCTATGTATTTTAGGACAGAAAGATTTGTCTAATGAATATGAAATTCTGTTTTGAAATCAATTTGTTAGTCCAAGAGAATGGAATGTATGCATTTTATGATTTTACAAATTGAAATCCTTAGAAACAGTCACTGAAGAGCTTACATTTGAAATAGAAAAACCAAGGTTGAAGGCCCAATTGTTAATTCCTTGTGAAACAGCTGTATCTAAAGGTGAGTTTCTCTCCCTGTGATGATTGTTTAAAAGAAAAAAAAATGCATTCATCTAGCACAGATATGGGCAATAAATGTGGGGCCATTCCAAGAATTTGATAAGTGTTCAAGGGCTGCACTCTTCCATAATATTAATGTAGGAGATACAGGGTCTGGAATGGAGGCTGGGTGGAGAAGTAAGATTGGGGGTTTGGGCTCTGGGAGGAAATTTGGATGAAGGAGGGGGTTATAACCTGTGGCAGTGTGTGATGTAGTGGGCAGGCATTCACTGGTTGCTGTGTTGGGGCTGTGGGTGACCCCTACTGGCCTGTGTCTGTAAACACTGTCCAGCACGGGGGGGGGGGGGGGGGCTGCCTGAGTTCACGTAGACAAGACCCAACTGTTGAGGGGAGGGACTGAACAAAGGAAGTGAGTGTTCGGAGAAGGGTCAGTTTCGGCTGGGGGGAAACCATGAAGGGGACAGACTAAGCAGGGGGCTTGGAGTTTGGGGACCTAGCCACCCCATCCCAAAGGGTCTGAGACATCCTGGTCCTGACTCCTATAGCCACATCACGTCTATGCTGTGTTGTACCCTGGACAAGCAATAAATCTTCTCTATTCTACTGGCTGGCGGAGTCTGTTCTGGCTGCTACGGGGGTGCAGGATCAGGGGGAACCCCGATGTGCCGTCACAGGGGTGCAGGGTTGTGACCAGGGGCTGGGGATTAGGGTACAAGGTCTGGAAGGGGTTTATGACCTGGAGGAGGGGTATTGGAGAGGGTGCAGGGTCTTGGAGGGGATATGGGTCAAGGAGCAGGGGTGCAGAGAGTTTGGATTACATGGGATAGAGTGCAGGAGGGAGGCAAAGGATTAGGAAGAGGAAGGTACTGGGATACCAGAGGCAGGCTCTGGCTGGGAGGCACTTACCTGAGCGGCTCCCAGCCAGCGCCTAGCAGGTTCCTCAGCCAGAGTCCATGCCTTCCAGGCCCCTGAAGTGGCTGCAGGAGCCATGTGTGGCTCTGTAATCAGCCAATGAATCCCCCGTAGGCTCGCACCGTTCAGAGAGCTGCTCTGAACACCATGTGGGGGCGGGGCAGGCAAGGAGCCTGACAGAGTCTCTTGTGTGCTAGGTCCAGTGGCTTGTCAGGCCATATTTTGCCTGTCCCTGGCCTAATAGATGGATTAATAGCTTTAAAGCAATTTTTTTTCCACTTCGCCACTGTACTAAATTGTGTCTCTTACCCCCAAACAAACTTAAGATAATCGGAGAGCAGTTGCAATTCTTGTAGCTAGATATGTCTTCAGATAATAATTTACAAACATATACATTGGAGATTGGAGATCTCCAGAGACCTCAAAAGGCTTATTGCAGCTTTGAGGAAACAAGTAGGCAATTTATTTGTGCATGGAACAATCCCAACTCTTCTTGGAAAACTAAGTGAAACCTGGAAGTGAATTCCATCTTTTAAAATGAAAAGTATTTCAGTAAAACTATCAAGGATTGGCACTGGTAGCCAGCAGCAGTTCTCTATACTGTTATCAGGAAGGTTTGGATATGATTTTTTTTGGCTTGACCTAATTCTCCCTAGTGAAAACAAAGTATTCTGGCTGAATTGATTGTGTGTTCTGTTCTGAGTCCTCTTCAAAGGAGCAACTGATATAAGTATGAAGAGAGTCCTGTTCAGTCCCTGGTGTGCATGGGATCTTAATTATTTGTGTGTGTGTTAGAGGGGAAAGGAGGATTGGGTGTGATTTTAAAAAATATATTTATTTTTTGCTGGGTAGAAGACTCATCCTCTGCCAATTAGTATTTCTAATTGCCAATATAAGCCAATTAAATGTGTGTGAACAGATATTTTAGGACCCCGTAAGCATTATTACCATATACCTTACATAAAAAGCCTCAATTTCACCATTATAATAAAATTAGGACATTATAATGTCTCATATTCATTGCTCATCAGTGCAATGTTAGGGTTATCATGGTGGTATTAATTATTTTGAACTTTGGTAATGATTCTCAAATAATCCAAAAAATCAAAACATTGATGGTCTTTGCTCCACATGCTAGAAAATAGGTCTCTTCTAAAATTATTTTAAAATGGTGTGCCCTTACATTTATATAATACACACTCCCTGCATTTTTATAGTAATCAAGCGAAAGTGTACTCATGTACCTAACAAACTTGCACTGCTTCTATTATTTGTTAATTTATATTCTCTGCTTTTCATAACCGTGCTTTATGGTATGTTTCATAGGAATAAATTCTCACTGTGGAGGTTATGTTATTAGATTTCATGTAAAGTTATATATGTACATCTGAAAATGTGAGCTGCTTTTAGAAACTAGCTTATCTCATAGTGTGAATTTAAAAAGTAGTTCTGGAAAGTGTTCCCTCTAATTTTTTTATGTCAGTGAGTGGAATGTCTTTTACTATGTACATCAGTATGGAGATGATGCATCACATAACAAGTCATTCTGCACATGGCCAGTGTGTGGTGGGGGTGGAGCTGAGGGGTTGGGGTGAGGACTCCAAATGGGAATTTGGCTCTAAATGGGGGCTCCTGTCTGGAGCAAGTAGTTGGGGGGTTGGAGGAGGTTTGGGCTCTGGAATGGGGCTGTCGGTGAAGGGTTTGGGGTACATGAGAGAGCTCCATGCTGTGGAGTGGGGCCAAGGGATTCAGAATACAAGAGGGGGCTGCAGATAGACACACAGAGTTGGATTGCAGGAGGAAATGAATTCTCTGGGATAGGCCTGGGGATGAGAGACTTGGGATGCCGGGAGGGGCTTAGACTTGGGTGCAGGCGGAGGTACAGATTCTGGATTAGGGATATGGGCTTTTGGGGTAGGATCTGAGATGATGAGATTAGGGTGCAGGAGGTGGCTCTGGGTGGGCGGGTGGAGTGGTATGGTCTTACTTGGGTGGCTTCTAGTCAGCCACACTAAAGCAGGCTCCCTGGTGTCTGCCTGACCTGAGGCACTGCTCTGCACCATGGAAGCAGCCACAAGATCTGGCTTCATGGGGGAATGAGGCTCCATGGCTCTCTGCACATGTTGCTCTTGCCCTAAAGCATCGCCCACCACCTCCTATTGGCTGACAGGAGTGTGGAGCCAGTGCATAAGAGGGGGCCAGCACACGCAGCCTCTGGGTCCTCCCACTAAGGAGCGGGAGCTGCTCCTGGTGGCTTCCCCACAGTCACCAGCAGAGAGAGTTATCCCTAGCCACTGTGCTAGGGCTGGTGCGGAGGGGCTCCTCTCTTCGCACACAGCCTCATCCCCAAGCCATGGCAGTTTCTGCGCTTGGAGAGAGATCTAACCCTGAAGGAATTAATGGGAATCTGCATGGCCACGCAGCTGAAGGGGAACTTAGGTTCTATATATATGAGAAGCTCACTATTCTGTTCTTTGACATGATTGCAAACTGTACACAAGATAAGAGTGCTTGAGGGGCAAGCAATTTTAAGAAAATTCCTGTTTTAGTTTTATTACAGGAATGTCTAGAGACTCCAGCAGACGTTACCTTGATCTTGGATGTGGTAAAACAATCCTTGCCCCGAAGAACTTAGTAGATGAACAAAATGTGAGGAAAATATGTCAGCTAAACTTGCTTATAGTTAATCAGTTAAGATTAATATGTTAGGATTTTCTAGAGAAGCAGTATTGCCACATTGGCACCTACTTTGTCTTTAAAGAGGATAAAGCTTTAAGTTTTCTAACAGTGGTATTTGCAAATAAATTTAAGGCTGAATAAGTTTTGTCTGGGCTATGATAAAGACTTGATAAAAGATATTATTTTGGGTATAGTTAACTTTTCTGACATTTCATTTTTTATATTAGTTCATTAGAAAAGAGAACACTTAAACTTAGGAAAAATCTTTTAAGTGAAGTTTAAATGTATTAAAGACAAACTTTTTAAATGAGGTTGTTTTTGGCAGTAGGTGTGAGGGAGCTCAGCTTCGATGACCAACAGGTCTTTTTCAGACATCACTTCCATTACATATAGTGTGTATTAAGTTGTTGTTCTTCAAAGGAGGTAAATTGGTTGTTATTTTTACTGATTCGATTGCTATAATATGCAGAACTTCAAATTTCGTATTATAAATTGTCTTCAATATCCTACACTGTAAGTATGTTCCTGAATCTGCTTAAATTATTATGTTTTTAAAATAGGTGCCTTTTTGTTTTGCTTTGTAAACTGACTAAATCATGGCCTACTTTTCAAAGATAATGAGTACATACAGATACCATTTGAAATCAATTTAATTATTAGGTGCTTAATACCTTTTGAAAATTAAGTCATAAATATTTATTTTAAGAAAAGTTTTTTTCAGTAAACAAAAGTGAACATTAAAAAGGTGATTTAAATAGTGAATGTAGGGATATTTTTGGAGACTATATAGAGAAAGTATAGATACGGTATGGTATTAAATATGAATAAATAACACAATAAAAGGTCTTTCATAATCTAAAATCAAGGCAGCACTGTGACTGTCCGAAAGCATGGATGGGAATGGTTAAGCAATAGGGGCTGGAGCAGTACTCTACCTGCTGTAGGCTGAGAGCTGACCCACCCCAAGCTCGGGCTGCTCCAACTGAGCATGTGGAGCAGCCTCTGTCTGAGACAGGCTAGGCGCACCCTTCCCCCCCCCGCAGGCAAGCGAAAGCAGACACTGTCCATGGCAGGGGAGGGGACCACTCCAGCCTGGCCATGGTGGGCAAAGAGGGAGCAGCCCCCCGCCTGTCCCCGTTTAATCAGTTAACTGGTTAAACCTAATATTTAACTGCTTAAGTAATTAAATGGAATTTTGCATCCCTGCTAGAAAATCACTTACAGTATTCTCCTGCACTACTGCCAAAAAATTGTGTACATGTTTGGTGGAAAAAAAAAAAAACCCTTGTGATTTACTTTACGTATTTACTGCACTTGGGAAGACTCTACCAACAGACTTCCTGAATGTGTCTGCTTCCTGGCTATATAATTTCAGGCTATATGCAAGGTTAAGCATGTGTACTATGAAGGAATATTTGTTTTATTTGTGTCCTTGTGTGGTAGTTTCTCATTCCATGACAATAATTCCTGGTAGTAGAATACTCAGTAAGGAAGAGAGACAATAACATCACATTCTTTCCCAGTCTTTTAGCATATTTTCTTATGCTCACATTGGGGCAGTGGCAGAAAAACATTAAGGAAGAGATTAAGGCAACTTTAATTGGCAAAATATATGTCAACACTTTCCTAGATGATAAAACTCAACTGTGGGATATGCACTGATTTACACTCCTCTATGGCCAAATAGTCAGCCCTGAGTGGACATAGATTAATAAAAAATGAGTGTTCTAGACACAGAAGGTTCAGGAAAGAAAAGTCTTTAATTTTTTCACAGTAATGTTATCTCGTGTATACAGAGATTACTAATGTTAAATTTAAATTTATAAGCATATAATACAAATGTATTGCCTTTATGCTCAAGCTTTGTTAATTTCATCTTTTAACAAGTATAATCCCTTTTAGCCCTCCCACGTGCACAATTTCAAAACCTTCTTATGCAGTATTTGTAACTATACATTTTTATATTGCCATCAAACTGCTAATTGCTGTAGCCCCCATTACATATTTGCTTTTTTTCAGAATTAACACCGAACAAGAAGGGTTGGAACAAATCAGGAATGGGATTTTCTGTTTTGTTGGAAATGCAGAGAGTAATTTTTTTTCTTGAGTGGAACAACACACAAAGTTTCAGAATTTCCCCTGAAACAACATTCTAGGGAAAAAATTAGTCGGTTGAAATGTTTTTTTTTTTTCAATTTAGATATTTTACTTTTTAAGTTACGTCAGTTAAATTATGAAAGTAATTTTGAATTGAAAAATCAAAATCCATTATGAAAATATCTGACATGGATCTGCTTTTTGTAATTTTTTTGTAAATGAAATTTGTCAAAATTGATATGCTTCCAACAAAATTTTTTACTGGCAGAAAACCAGCAGTTTCCACTGGAAAAAGCTTTTCAATTAAAAAATCCTGACCAATTATAATCAGAAATCATGGGTTCTATTCCTGGCTCTTCCATTGACTTGCTTTGTGGCCTTGTCCAAGTCACTTCACTTCCCTGTCTTCAATTTCTCCCTCTGCCGTTTTGTCTTACTCTTTAGGCCACTTACAGGTGCCTCCTGCAATGTGGGTACTAGTAAATCTGCATGGCATCCCTGTTCATATAAATGGAAGACTTCTCAATACTGAAGGAAGGCCACCAGTCTGGCTGCATTTGAAGAAGGTGGAGGTTCCTAACTTCCCATTACCTAAATCTTTTCCATACAGTCCCTAATTTATTCAGTTTAAGTAGGTGCTACTATATAACAAATAATAATTAGGATATGAAAATGGCAAGGATTTAATGGCTATATTGGATATATCTGCACAGCAGCTGTTGTGTGTCAGCTGATTTGGGTTCATGGGGCTTAGGCTGTGGGGGCTGTCCCATTGCTGTGTAGGTTGCTGAGCTCAGGCTGTAGCCTAGGCTCTAGAAGTGTGCATGGTAGGGTGTGTCCAGAGATTGGCTTCATCCCAAACCTGGAAGTCTAAACAGCAATCAAACAGTTCTGCAACGCAAGCCCTGCAATACTCTTACCATTTTATTTCTTTCTTGATAAAATATCACGTAACAGTGCACAGCCAGTTTATTAATCAAAGACAAATACAGATCAGCATAAGGGAAAAAGGCTAATACATTACCAATGTGGAGAACAGGTTTGCAGTAGGTTTCAAATTGTGAGCTTATTTTGGCTCTTATTTATGTTGCTGTTCATTATAGAAAGAAAATTACGTGGATTCCACAGACTTATATGCCTTCTAGTTTTGTACTTTTTAAATGTTAGTAGACTCTAGGGATATGTCTACACTACTAATTTTTGTTGCCAAAACGAATGTTGACACTCAGAAGTCTCCAGAAGTTGGCAAAACTTGTTCACACTTGTTCCCTCTGTCGACAGATTGTGTCCATATTTTAGCTCCCTCGTTGACAGCATGAGCAGTGCACTGAGGGTATGTATCCATGAGTATGAGGGTATGTATGACACCATCTGTCGCTAAGTGTTGTGGGAATGTGGAACAGCATGCGGTGCATCTTGGGACCTTGCAAAACATTCCATCAGGCATTGCTTTGTTTCCCAGCCCTCCAGGAATTTCAGACTTGCTTATGCACCATTTTCCAGCTGGCATTCTTTGCTACACACTCATGCATCTACACACTTCTCGTTTATGCTCTGTTAAGTGTCATGAGGATACTGTGCATTGCGGCAGGGTTATTCTTGAAGTTACTGACAGTGGAAGAAGAGTTGCAGGCAGAAGATAATCTGCGTAAAATAGACAGCAGCAACCAATCATAGCATTTGGCACTCTCAGAGCAGTTGTACAAGACCATCACTTATGGGCTAGAGGAACCAGCACTGATTGGTAGAATCGTATTGTCATGCAGGTGTGGGATGAAGAGCAATGTTTACAGAAAAGTATCCTTCCTGGAGCTCTGTGCTGAGCTGGACATTGAATTGCAGTGCAAGGACACCAGAATGAGAGGCTGCCCTTGTGATAGAGGCGTTTATAGTAATTGTTTTGTGGATGCTTGTGACTTCTGATTGCTACTGGTCAGTTGCAAGTCAATTTAGGGTGGGGAACTCTACCATTGGGGCTGTACTACTGGAAGTGTGCAGGGCAATAAATTACATTCTGCTACAGAGGACTATGACTGGAAAATTTGCATGACATAGTGGATGGCTTTGCAGAAATGCGCTTTCCTAACTAGGGAGAGGGGAGGCAATAGATGGCGCACACATTCCAATTTTAGTGCCGGACAACCTGCCACAGCAAGGAAGGGATACTTCTCAATGGTTCTGCAAGTGCTTGTAGGTAACCATGGGTGTTTCACAGACATCAATAGTTGGTTTGGAAAGGCGCATGGTGCTTGCATGTTCAAGAACACGGGCCTGTACAGAAAGCTGTAGGCAAGAACATTATTTCTAGACCACATGACTACAATGGGGGATGTAGAAATGCCCATAGTAATTCTGGGAAACTCAGCTTACCCCTTTCAGCCCTGGCTCCTGAAACCTTATATAGGACACCTGCAAAGCAATAAGGAGCATTTTAACAACAGGCCTCGGAAGTGCCACATGATAGTGGAATAAGCATTTGGATGATTGAAGAGGAGATGGAGGTGTTTATGGCAGTCTAGACCATATAGAGGAGAATATTCCCATGGTCATAGGTGCATGCTGCACTTTGCGTAATCTCTGTGAATCTAAGGGTGAAATGTTTGCTCAGGGGTGGAGCACTGAGGCACACCACTTAGCTGCAGAGTTTGAGCACATAGGGCTGCTATTAATATTATGGTGGCTTTGAGGAAGCACTTTGGTAATGTGGGACGCTGCAATCTACCTCTTTCGAGGTTGTTTCCCTGCCTCATCCCATTTAATATCCCATGTAACACACATCTGTGCAAAAATGTTTGAACAGCCTTTATGTGAGACAGAAGTGAATGCTATGGTTTGTGGAACAGAAAATAAAATTCTTATACTGTTTAAAGCTTGCCTTTATTGATCAAGAAAAATTACAGTGAAATTCACCACATCCCTGTCAGCTGGGTGCTTATGTGGTTCTCAAGAGAGATTCCAGTACGGTTCTGCTGATTAGCAGAGCTCCCACAGCTAAGTTTGTTTCTACTGGTGATCCACTTGCACATGTCTTGTGGCACATAAAAAAAAATATTCTGCACATGAATGGAAAAAAATCTGCACACAAATGGAAGAGATTAGAGGGAACATGGACCACAGTGCCCATGTTTGCTGGTAAGGGAGGATTTTGGAGAGGCTAAAACCTCACAACTGTGTGTAGGTCCAGCTATCATAGTCAAAGTTGTGAGCTGGGGAGGGACACAGAGGAAACTGAGGATTCCCAGAGAGTGAAAAGGGATATGTGGGCATAGGGAAAGGTTGCTGGACAAAGAATTGTGAGTGCGCTTCAGGGGAGGTTGAGCCTGGATCTGCTCTCTCGACACCTTGATTAAAGAGTTTAGCATCTTATTTGCTCCTCCATGGTCATGTGCTCAGTGGCATCTTTCTTCACCTGTATGTCTGGTATCCATTGCAACTCTCACTTCTTTGACTGTATGGAGGAGTGTTTGATTATCTCCCTCACTAAGTGCTCTGTGTTGTGTTTGGGCCTTTAAAAAAAAATCTGCTGTAGCTTGTCTGTTGGGATAGGTCCAAAGGATCTCAAGATCTCTGCTGTGAAACATAACGCACAAAAGAGGGTTTGTTAAATTCCAGTTCAACATTGAAACATTTCACTTACCAGCACCTTTTGCAATATAGCCTGTCACTTTCCCAGCAATCCTTGCAAGCACTGTAAATATGGTGAGTGTGGGACCGGGGGATGATGGGTATATATAGAGACAATAGGAAATGCACTGGTGACTTGTGGAGTACAGGTGTGAAAGTTTAACTAGTTAAATGGTGAGTATTACACTTAACTGGCGATGCTTACTGGTTCCAGTTAACTGGTGGGGGCCAGAGCAGCTCCTCACTTGCCATGGGCAGAGGGCTGCTGCAGCCCTGTGGGGGACCTGCTGTGGACAGGGGCCACTCCAACCTAGCCACAACAGGTGGGGGGAGCACTGCAGCCCAGTTGTGCTCCAGCAGCTTCCACATCCTTTTTAATTGGTTAACTGGTTATGGTCAACCAATTAAACGGGATTTTACATCCCTATTGTGGAGCAGCTTTAAAGGTGTTGATTATGCTACACATCTCCAAAGGCAGCTGTCACTCTGGCAGACATCTCATTGCTGAAGATAAGGAAGGAAACCAGGACTCAAATATTTAATACTAGTGGTTTTCACCCTGCTCCATATACAGTGCCACCTATGTGCCACTTTGGTCCCTGCACCAGTGACTGCAGAAGGGCATGGAACAGTATCCCATAATGGGGGAAGGGAGGGAGGAACAAATACAGCAGCTGCACTGCCTTGGAACCTGTGGCAAAGGATTGAGAAGTACCTTCATCAAAAATTCCAGAGCATCTCTCTGCAGGATTCCACTGAGATCTCGGTGTGCATAAAGCCCTGCTTGTTGATAATGTCTAGCTTCACAGGGCTACACATAGCTCACCGAAACACAGCCAGCCTCCTACTTTTTCTGTGCCCTACATCCATCTCTGCACTCCCCAAGCCACAACCACTTACCCTGCCCTGCGTCTCATCTGCTTTCCTCTTCCCCCGGAGCAGCTGCTATGACTGACTATGCACTTCAGGAGCAGAGAAGTTCCTGACTGCCTGCCCTACCAGGCAACTCTACTGTGAGCCCCAGATCCTCATCTGGCTGTACCTCTTTGTCTATTACTTCAGCCTCTGAGTTAGGTCCTGCTTGTGTTGATTCCCTGCCCTGTGAAGTATCTCTGGGGTTCTTGGTGGTGGAGGTGGAATCATTGCTGAGGATAGTATCCAGCTCTTTATAAAACTGGACAGCTCTTGGGTGCAGCACCAGAGCATCAGTTTACCTCCCTCATCTTATGGTATGTCTGCTTCAGCTCCTTTATCTTTGCTCTGCATTGTAGTGTATACAGCTCATAGCCCTTTTCACACAATCTTTGTGAAATTTCATGAGCCAGCCAACAGGAAATGGAATTTCATGCGGGGGGGGGGGCGGGGAGTTTGCAAGGGGGATGAGCAGATTGCTGAGTATCTCCCTGCAGGGCAGTGGAGTTCAAAGTGCTGACTAGAGCAGCTGCACAGGGCATCGTGGGAAACTTCCTGGAGGGTAATAAACATAAAAAGCTTCATCGTGTCCACACTGCATGTTTGCTGACGGTAAAGGGATGGGGAAAGAAAAAAGTCCCTCATATAGGTGGAAGTGTTTTGGTGCCAAAACTGGGCATTTTTTGCGACAAGAGTCATGTTGTGTGCATGCTCTTGCAGTTTTGTGATCAAAAGGCAGTTTTTGGTGGCAAAACTTAGCAGTGTAGACATTCTCTAGTGTATAAGTAGCATTAGACTATAGAGACATTTACACAGTTTTCAGCACAATAACATTCCAAGTGTCAACAGAAAGTAGAATTACCTTCACTAACAGTGTTTAGCACATGATTTATATTTGGCATGCCTCAACAGAGCATGTTGCTTGCTTCTGACAGATTCTGCACACACATACAACAAAGGTTATAATACTTGTACTGTGTTTCCATAATAAAGCTTGGTATAAGTATTCAGGTATTCTGGAAGTATTGTTAATAGTTATTCAACTTGGCCTAAATACAAAGCATTCTGATAAAATATGATATTGGTTAACAGCAAGCCCTTCCTGAATCTGTCTTTGGCACTCTAATGTGGATTAGGAATATCTATCATGTGTAAATTGTGGGAGGAGAGGGGGTGGGTCACTGTGAGTACCTTGTGTCCAAGGATATTGTTTTATTTGATGGATAAAAGTTAAATCAGAATACTGATAATTTGTAAACTATATACCCTGTGTTGGGAAAAAAAAGAGATCTGAAAAACCCGATCTTTGGATAAACCCATCTCTGGCTAAGTACCTAGAGCCAAAGTCTGTGAAAGTGCTAAAACATCTTTGACAGTGGTTGTTTCTTCTGTCGATGTAGAGAGAATATTTTTTATATCAGGTTATTAAACTATTTCAGTTTAATAACTAGTTCATTCAAAGTTAAGAAACCAAGGGAGTTGAAAAATCAGGAATGCCTGTTTTCCTCTTCAGTCTATGAGTGAAAACTAGAATTGAACATTTTCATTTGGTAGTTATTTGCACTATAAAATTTAGATTTGGCTTAACCAAAACTGTTTACAAATTTGAGTTGAATTGAGAAAATAATTTCAGATGAAGAAAAAATGACAAAGATTTTTGAAATCTCAAAACATTTCTTTTTTTTATTTTCAGCAAGAAATTTCATTTAGGAATTTATCTACTTTTAATTTGCAGAAGTATTAAATGTCCTCCTGCCCCTGAAAACAAAACAAAATAACATAAAAAACCAGGGGAAAATGTTTTGGATCAGTGTGAAGTGTTTAATTTGACCCAAAAGTATTTTTTTTTTTTGTAGAAGAAAGATGTATTTTTGTTTTCTGTTAATCTGAAACAGATGTTTTTGGAATTTTTTTTTCAGGTTGATGACGAGACTAGAAAATTGTTTATATAGGCAGGCCTATTGAAAACTAGGGGTGTAAGGATGAGATGTACTAAGTCTAAAATGTTGGAAGGACAGGGTGACCAAAACAAATCAGTTCAATTTGCTAATTAGATAATACTTGCTTTGTTTAATACATTATTAGTCTTAAAAGCAAAATTTACACAATTTTCCTATTTAATCAAACTTTTAAAAAATATGCCTTTAAAAGCATTTTAATTGAATACTAATTTCCATCCAAATAGAGCATGATGAAAATCATGAGTAAAAATGTCAAGCTAATAAATCAGAAATGCTTCATTCACCATTTTTTAATGAAATAAAAAGGTCAAAATTAAGTCCTGCTCCATTATCCTGCTGGGAGATGGCAGCAGAGCGGATATGTTGCTCTGCTCTCTGTGGCGGCTACAGGGGACATGACCTCTACTGCTGCCCCACTCCAGGCTCCCTAGGTAATCTCCCAGGCTGCACTGGGACCTGTGGCTTTATCTCAGTATGGGGGAGACTGTCTTGACCATATGACATTTGAGGCTGCTGCTGTGGGGTTTAAAAAAAAATGTATGACCTGTAGCAGCCATCCTGAATCATCCTTTGGATGAGAAAGCTCTGGTGCCAGGGATTCCACGCAACCCATCCATTGCCTTCACTCGTGCCAGCGCTGGGTGCTCCTCCACTCTCCATTCACTGCATACCAGGAAAATCTGTGCATTCTCTCTCCCCTGCCCATACTATTGCTTCTAGCTCTCCTCAGCTTTCCAATGGCTCTTTCTGTCACTCATGCCAAGGTTCCCTATTCTCCCTGAACAAAGGGGTTCTATGCATTCTTTTTTACCTCTCTGTGAGCCCTCATACCTCCATTCACTCCTTCCACATGATGGCAGGGACTCTGTTCTGCATGTCTTCCTCTCCCTTTGCTCCCTGTTCTTTCCTCATACCAGGAGCCCCCGTTTTCCCCCATACCTTGGTTTCCTCTTCTTCCCCACCATTTTTGCTTCTTTTCTGTATGGGAGACAAACTATTCAAGATGACAGTATACAGGCAGTCCCCGGGTTACGTACAAGATAGGGACTGTAGGTTTGTTCTTAAGTTGAATTTGTATGTAAGTCGGAACTGGTACATATTGTAGGGGAAACTCTGGCCAAACATTTCTCCAGAGCTCAGTTTTATTCTCCCACACCTCACTTCCCTCAGTCCTTTATTCTCAAGCTGAGGTGTCTGCTGAGAAAAGCCGCTCCGCGTCTCCCTAGTCTGCTGGGGGCGGCGCTAGCTTCGTGTCTCCCTGGTCTGCTGGGAGGAAGCAGCTAGTGCGGGGTTGCCTCACCCCATTTGTAAGTAGGGATCTGATGTAAGTCGGCTCCATGTAACCCGGGGACTGCCTGTATTTAAGTTGTATTGGGACCACAGGCAGAACAAGCTTATGCTTGGAAGATATTAATGGCTGCCATCAATTTTGGTTGAAGTTTGTGGATCTGCTAGTAGGATAAAGGGGATTGTGTCTTCTGTTTTTTCCATCTGAATTTCTGGTTTTCACCAAAATCAGTAGGATTCTGCATAGAACATTCCCTGAAAGTTATATGCCATACAGCTGAGTGTGAGACCTTGTTCATCTAGCTTGTTGTGGTCTATAGTGAATATTTTGTATGAATTATTTGGAAACATTCTTTTGCAAGCACATTTGTTATGGAATATAACTAATGAAAATTATTTTTGTAGGTGCAATGGATGAGCTTCATAGCCTGGACCCAAGAAGGCAAGAATTGTTAGAGGCCAGATTTACAGGAGTAGTGAGTGGCAGCACTGGGAGTACTGGAAGTTGCAGTGTTGGAGCTAAAGTAAGTAGAATTGGATGGCTAGTTAAAGTGAAATTTCAATTTAATGTAAGAAATAAATATATATATATAAAACACACCATATAGGACTATATGTAAAACACACCATATATAAACTATATATAAAACACACCATATAGGACAATGAGTGTCATCAGAAAATTCTATAGTCTGTCTGGTCTAGGTTGTCATGATTTATTTTCCAGCTTAGTCTTTTTCAGAATAAAACAATGGCTTATCGGTTCCATGTTACAGTTACTTTAAAGGTTTCTATTGGTGTGATGTGCATGAGTCACTGTGAAAATGGAATATATGACTCCTCTAGGACTGCTTTCATTTTGGAAGAGAGACTGGAGGGATATTCCTTTACACCCATTCTTCCCCCACACCCTCATTTTTCCAATCTGGAACCAGCAAGAGACAGAGGAGAGTTTTACCTAAGAACATCTGTGTTTCCTGTCCAAGCAATTTGTTGACATTCTAGAAGTTTTTTCTTCTCTTGGTGGACAGGCATATGAAAGTTCCCCTTATTTCCAGGGAAGAACAGATATGAAACGGTTCTCTATCTAACCTGCTGCAAAACAGTTATTAGAAGCTTGCAGATTATGAGATGAAAACTATAGTAAGTTCTTAAAATGAGTGCTCCTGATCGCTATCTGTGTCCAAATGTTCAAATATCAGAGGAATACTGGATATGACATGAGAGAGAACTACGTGAAGATATTCCTAGTAAACAAAAAAGTATTCTTGAGAAAAGCCTACAAATTCTATTTATTTCAATAGGAATGTTAATTCTGGAGTCCTCATCTAGTCTGAGGTCAGTCTCATTCTGCAGACTGGCTTAATAAAAGAATTTGATGCTTCGTTGTCTGCAAGATGAGTACTTGCTGTGGCAGGAGTTGTAATTTGTCTCATAATATTTCTGCACAGCCCTGCTTTGGGGTATTGGATTTGTGGAAGAAAAGAGAATAATCCAGCCATCAAGGAGGTAGAAAATAAGCAGCCCAACAGATGTGAGAATTAACTTAAATCAAAGCATAGGGCAAGCTTTACCACTAAAAGTGTTTTTTGCCATTCTTTGTCAAATGGATCTCTGAGTAGATATAATCCAGACTATAGAAAAGTCCTCTTTTACATCTCAAATTGCATGACTTTATACATTTTATAACTCAAGGGTATTTTATGGTTTAACTTCTTATTTTTTCTCTGTAGTCTGATCTTTTTATATAGGGAAAATTTTTCTGTGTAAAGAATTTGGAAATACTGACAATTAATTTTATTTTCAGATAAGAGGGTTCTACCATTAGCTTGAAAGTCCACTTAGGTGAAATCTTTCTGCCACAGAAACATCACAGTCAAACCAAAACTTGAAGAGGGTAGATGATGGGGCTGAAACTTCAAGTATGGCAGATGTCCATGAAAGCCAAAAGTTAGCTGAGATCTTGAGAATCCTGACAATCAAATTTGTAACAAGAATGGATATGTGGAATGTGTATACTTTGCATAGCCCAGGAAAGCTAGCATGGGTTATATGAGAAATGAAAAAAATCATCTGACCATACTTGATGCATGTGAGAGGAGATGGGCAAGGAGTGGCAAGATAATATGTGTGCTACAATTTTATCCTCAAGAGGAGGAATGTAGCAGGTGTAAGAAGTATGCTGGATAACTTCAGCAAAGATCCTGTTGGCTTGGAAACCAGTGAAAGACACAACAAAATTCAGGCTGTGAACAAGACACTTCTGTAATAAGGCATCATAGTGGAATTTTACACAACTTTGACTTTGCCAGTGATATTGCTTTACTAAGGATCATATGGAACTGAATGGTTGCTCTTATATCAGAGATAGAATAGGAAGCAGCAAAAATTGAATTGAAATTAAAAAAAACCAAGATCATGAAGGTAGGAAGCCGGACAACAGGTTCAAAAGCGGAAGTGGATGGAAAAGAAACTGAAAAGGTAGAAGAGTTCTGCTATTTGGGCAGTGTAGTAACATTTTTACAGTAAGAATATTCATATGTGCTTAGGAAAAGCAGACACTACTTTTAGAAAGATAAACATCTAGTCAAACAGAGGTCTCCAAACTAAGGGTGAAATTATATCATATAGTTGTACAGAGGACTATACAACATAGGGCAGAGAGTGGGCCAATAATAGTGACTAACAAAAAAGAGATTGGAGATTGCTCATCACAGATAACTTTATGGATGACTGAGAGAGATTCTGTACATGTCACGGAAAGACAAAACAGGTATGAGGATAAGGGAACTGACAGAGCAGGACTTGTCAGAAAATATCAAAGAAAGAAGCCTCACGTGGTTGTGACTAGGGATGTAAGCAAGTAGTCAAGTACTCTGCTACCGAATAAGCCTGGGCTTATCCCCCCCACCCGTCTGCCTCTATATCAGAAGCAGCAAGGAGGAGGGGAATAGGAGCTGCTGCTGGTGGGAGCTGGCTTAAAAGCCGGTTGACCCAGCACTATCTCCGTGGTGCTGCCTCTTCCTTCCCCCTGCCCCCGCTTCTATTAGAGGTAGCAGCGGGGCAGGGGATAAGGGAGGCTGCCGCGAAGCAGCCACTGTCTGCGATGGCTCAGCTAGCCATGAGCAGAGGCTGCTCTTCAGCAACCCCAGTCAGAGGCTAGCCCGGGCCTATGTGAACAGAGGCTGCTGGACCTGCCAGAAGCCGGGATCGAGCAGTCCCAGCTCGTGCCAGTCTGGGACCATTGTGCCTCTGCATTTTAAATGAAGTGAGAGCTGTCTGCCTTTTACTACATTTAAAATGCAGAGCTGCAGTGCTCCCAGCTCTGTCTCAGCTCGAGCTGGTCCGGGACCTACTCCCGCTGCATCTCTGCAGTTTAAGTGTAGGAGGAGCCGGGTTGCCTGTGCACCCATCTCTTACGACATTTAAACTGCAGAGCCGCAGCAGAGGTAGCTTCTGCATCAGCGCAAGCCGAGACAGAGTACCTTCCCTTATCGACTAATCGTGTAGGCAATATTACTAATTATATTGCCTACACAATTAGTCAGTTACTTGCCACTTAACATCCGTGGTTGTGAAGTGTGCACTACATTTAAAATGGGGGACCTGGTAAGCAAGTGTTGAATTGAATAAAGGGGAGAGAAAAAAGAAAATAAAATCAGGGAAGAACTAAGTATAAAACAGAGATCTAGGATATTGAATGCACTGGCAATCACCTAGGAAAAAGTACTAGGACTAGTGAGAGGCCATAATCAGTAGAGGAACTTAACTGTCTGATATGTCAGTGGCACTGGAAGAACTAAGATGTAGGGTAAGATAAGATTTCTAATGTTATGTGGCTATTAGATAGCTACATACGGTGTTTCATCCTCTCAGAATCCTAATCTCAGACAAGACAACTACATTCCTTACAAAAAGAAAACATTATGGCTCTTCTCAAATCTACTAGCATTAGTGGGCATATAAATGAATCCTGGAGTCAGAGCTTTCAAGAAGCATCTTTCAGATACTTTACTGATCTGAAATAAGTCTGGAGGAATGTGGTTCATTCTAGGGGATTTACTACTTTTTTTTTAAAGGAAAGCTCTTTAAAATGATAACTTGATTTTGTATCTGAAACATTTCTTGGGCCATGGCTACACTATCACTTATATTGACAAAACTTATCTCACTTAGGCATATGGAAAAAGAACCAAACCACAACTGACACAGATTTTGCTCGCATAAGTGATAGTGTGCACAGAGCTTCTCCCATAGATAGAGCCAACACTGCTTGTTGAGGGTGATTCAGTTATGTTAACAGGAGAGCTCTCTCCAGTTAGCATAGAGCAGCTACATGAGAGATCTTACAGCAGTGCAGCTTCATTGGTACAGCTGTGCCGCTGCAAGCTCTCTAGTGTAGGCACATCCTCATTCTTAATCTTTTAATCATGTAAATGGTTTCTTATGATAATTACATTTGGTTTGATTGTTTTATGAGTTAGTGGTCTATCCTGTAAATTGTTTACTCATTCTTTTGAGAGAGGATAAGTACGGTTGTTTCCTTTCCAGTTTTGTTAGCAAACTGCATTGTTTAGAATAATTTTTAGTAACAACTAGGGAGCTGTGCCCCCTGCTTGCTGCACTTGCCAAACCCCCTCTCATGAGGGGTAGGCGACCCTGGCTTCCCACCCCCCCCCAGCCTGGGCTTCTCCTTTCCTCCCTGACTGCAGTGCACTCCAGGCTCAGCTCTGAACTCCGTGGCCAGGGCAGTGCAGCGGTGCTTGCCCGCCCTGCGTGGGCCTCAGTGAGGTGTAGGTAGTGCCATGTGCACGTGGTGCTCTGGGGCAGTGCAGCCTGCTGAGGTGGGGAAAGCATCAGTGTAGGATGCCGCTGTTCCGCCCTCTCCCTCATGCAGTCCCGCCTGCGTTGCTCACTGCCAAGCCCTGCCCGCAGTGCACAGGGCCGCCCGTCTGCTGGGAGCAGAAGGGAAGGAGCAGACAAATCAGTGCGGTAGCTCCTCTGGGCGGCTTTGGGGTGCTCTGGCAGCCACGGTAAGTGCAACCACTGGGGAGGGGGTGAATCTCCGCAGGGGTAGCTAGACCCTGGGCAGTCGGGCACCATGGTCCAGCTCCCCAAGAGCTTGGCAGCGGGGCAGCCCCAAGAGCCCACTGCTGGCACGTAAGCCCAGCTGGGAGCCCTGCGCCTAGTGCCTGTGCCCGGCTGTTGTCCCAAGCACTGCACCCTTCCCCCCCCAGCCTGTGGCCTGTCACAGCTGCAACATGGGGTCTGCTGGCTACTGTGCCATGTTTCTTTGCATTGAAAACCCTGTGAGATGGGCATGGAGGAAGGGGAGTAGGGGCTTGAAGTGGCGAGGGGAAGCATCAAGGTTGGGCTCGAGCTGGGAGAGGAGAGAGAGGGAGGAAGCAGGCGGGATACAGTGATATGATGACATCACTTTGTCGTCCTGCAGGGAAAACTTTTTTTTAATATATAGAGAGATTAAGAATATAGAATTTACTATTTGCTGGAGCAGACCATTTGTCAGTCAAATTTGGTATTCTGCTTACAAGTCATATAATCTCTACAGTTGATCTTTGTCTTGAAGTCTGAAATTTAATTATCCTTACTTTGCATAGTTGCAAATCCTGCAATTTATTAGCTGTTTTTATAACATAGTAAGTGATGTATTTTTTTTTCCAATAGGCCTCAACAAATAATGAAAGTTCTAATCACAGTTTTGGAAGCTTGGGATCTCTAAGTGATAAAGAATCAGAGGTATGTATGGTTATAAACTTAATTACAAATACAATATTGTTATTGCAAACAAGACACTATTTTAATATGTTTTATTGTAGCTGACACTTTTATATTTAAGCTTCTTAAAGAAAATAGTATTTTTTGTATACAATAAGATTAAAATCTAGCATAGAATGTTCATGTAGTGGTAAAAGCTAAAATTTGTTACACATTTGGGCTCAACTACTATTCTTTAAGATGGAGATATTTATGGTAAGAATTCATCTAAGTGCTGTCATTGAGTGTACTGCTTATAGTTCCCTCCTGCAATTGGCCTAAGCACAGCAGACACACTTGTCTCAATTTCCCCTTTTGTAGTCTGAACAATAGTCCGAACAGTCTTCCAAAGTATAAATATAGCCCAAGGAGTACTTTTTATTATAGAGGTTCAATGTACATAAACCATAATACAAACAGTCTTACCATCAAGTTCTGTAGCTGTAGTCCTCTCTGTTAAGCAGAGCCCCAACTCCCTCATCAGTTTCTTGACTATCTAGCTTAGCCACCTCCTCCTGTAGCTCTTCATCCTGCTTCCTGAGATCTTTTCCATCAGCAGACACTTTTCATTGGATGTCCTCCCTTCCTGATTTTCTGCGAGTGCAAAGTAAAGGTCTCAGTCTCTTGAAAACCACACCAGGATCTGGGTAGAAGCATCCATGGTCAGCTTGTCTGGATACGTGGAGACAACAGAAGCAATGTTGGTACTGGTGATGCAGCCCTTCCTAACCATACTGGTTGTACTAGGACTCTGTCCTACCAGTGTCCTCTCAAACTCCTCTGTTTGCAGTCCCCTGGTCTCTTATTTCCCCCTGTTGGTCAGCCCTACCCCCTTGTTAATTACACAGGGAGAGGGTGCTCACAAAGTTGATTGAGGCTGAACAAAGATGATCAGGGGTTCAAAGATTCGAATGGTCCCCAGACACACAAACCCAACCGGCCCAGTAACTGAAATTACTGAAATAACCTGAAAGAGAAAGAAAAATGCAAATAGTAAAGCAAATTTACTCACCCTATGGTTAGTTCTCACCTTCTTTATTCAGCAGAGTGAATCTCCTTTTCCCCCCCTCAAACTCCTTGTAGTTCCCTGTTCCCTCTTCCTCATCCAATGTTTCGGTACCGGATAATGCTTAGAATTCTGGTCTTCACATTCTGTGTCTTCTACCTTTGATCCTCCTTGGTCAGACACAATCATTAGCAGGGCTCGACAAATTATGGAAAACCCTACTCGCCAGACAAAAATGGGACTCGCCACCCCCCCCCCCCCAGTGTTTTTTTTAATGGCATAAGTTCCTAATAACAGTAATTACTAATAGATTATTAATAAATATCTTATAAACCTCTACCTTTTCCCTCTGCTTCCATGTCTCCTCCCCTTGTTCCATCATCTCCCCTGGTGCCTGCTGTCCCCCAACTCCTCACCCTCCTCTGCTGTCCTGACTCCTGCCCTTCTCACTGCCCTCAGCCTTCCTGAGACCTGCCCCCCTCCACCAGCCCTTCTCTCCCCCCTGTGCCCACTCCTCCAGTAGCCCCACTCTGATCATGCGAGCTCCCCTCCTCATCCTCTCTCCTAACACTTCCCTCTACATACCTGCCCTGCCTCTCTCCTCTGATGCTGGTCCCTCCCCTGCAGGTGTCTGCCCTTCTGCTTCACCCCCAGAATCCCCTGGCACCTGCACCCTCCTGGTGCCTCCCCCCTCTCTCACTGCCCCGCCTCCTTTGCCCTCTTTTTCCCCTGATACCCGCCCCCTCACCACCCTCATGCCCCTGTGCCCTCACATATGACTTGCTCCATCCCTGCCTTCCTCATGCCCACCCCTTCTTTCAAGCATTCTCCCAGCACCTTCCCCTCCCTCCTCTAGCCCCCAATGCCCTTACCCTTTCCTCTCCCAGTATCACCCTGTCCCCCCTCCCACTGTTACCTCCCCTCCTGCCCTTTTCCTCATTGTCTGCACTTGGCCCCCTGGCATTTGTCTCTCCTGTACCCCTGTCCCTTGGTGCCTTCCCCTTTCTTCTTCTCCTGACCTCCTCCCCTCCCCTTAGCACAAGCCCCTTCCCCATATTTTTCCCCTTCCCCTCCCCTCCTCTCAGCACAGTCCCCTTCCCCATATTTTTCCTCTCCCCTCCCCTCTCTCTTTCAGAGCACAGCACAGCCCAAACCCCTTCCCCTCCCCTACCTGACTTCTGCCTTCCACTTTGAGGGGTTGCCGGAGCCTTTTTGAATCCGACAGTCGCCGGCTGTGACGTCACGCCACTACGTCATGCCAGCATCCTGGCGTCTGCTGGGGTCCTGCCCTCTGGCTCGCACCCCGCCTCCTCGCGCTGGAGCTGCATGCAGGCAGCCCGGTGCTGAGAATCGCTGAACTTCCCCCTTCCTGGCGGCGCTCTGCTCCTCCACCGGCCAGCGGATCAGATGGGGCCGCACTGCCCGTAGTGCGGGCTTCGGCCAGCCCGTCAAAATGGCCCACCGGGCCAGTCCGCCCCTGCACTTGCCAGCTGGTAAAATCTACTCGCCATGGGCAAGTGGGTGAGTGTATTTGTCGAGCCCTGATCATTAGTGCTGTCTTTACTGCTTAAAGCAAGGGTGGACAATAATTTTTAATGAGGGAGGGAGGCACTCCAAGATTTTGGTGAGTGGTCAAAGCCCATGCTTCTATGAAGGATGTGTGGGGTCTGGAACAGCAAGAGGGGTACAGAAGGGAGCTTGGGAGAGAGTACTGGGGTGCAGGAAGGGGTGTGGGATGAATTCTCCAATCCCTTCTCAGCTTGCAGAGCAATTAGCAGCCAGGTATTTAAAACAGCAGGAGCTGCTGTGTAGTGAGGATACCAGCGAGGTGGCCATGGGCCGGCTTGGTGGGCAGGATTTGGCTTGCTAGCCACCTCTTGCCTGCTCCTGACTTAAAGGAAGCTCACATTGCAATTTGGTACAGAATTTGCCAGTCTTACCTCAGTTATTCCTGAAATAGTGGGTATTTTGCTATCACAAGTATCTCCTGGGGATGGCCATGAGGTCCTTATCGAATCCAGGCTAGGGAATCTCCAATGTATCATCCTGAATCAGCCTCCCGCAGCAAAGTCTGACTCCTGTCTTGGAGAATCCACCCCCACAAATCCTGCTGCAGGGCCTACTTGGGAAGTTAGGAAGCATTCTCATAAGCATGGAACTATGTCTTCCTCTAAAAATCAGGCCTCTTATCCACCAGCTGTGCCTGTGTGGGCTCAATATGTCTTAAGTCCCAGAAACATTAGGCTCCGGGTTGTGTTCCGTCAATACCACCATCTCCTCTCAAGATCTAGGACCCTCTGTCACTGGTGAAGACTGACTGTTGCCAGATACCATCTTCCGCGCTGGCACCAATGACCAGGACAGAAAGTGTCCTTCTTACACTTGGAAGATTCTGATCTGAGCCTGTACCACAGGATGATCTCACCCTCTATTGGGACCTTCTGTTTCCAAGGGACCCATATCTCCTCTGGGAGTTCTTCTTGCATTACAGAACCTGTTGATCACCTCTCCCCCATGCAATATAAACCCCTCAAATGGCACTGACCATCACTGAAACCCAAATGAGCCTTTTCTTCCTCATGAGTTTCAGAACCATCAGAAGAACCACTTCTTCCATACCACTGTTATCTATTTCCCAGGAGACCTGCATGTCTCTGGAGCAACCCTTGTCTCACCTGGCCCAGAGCCACTGTCCTCCATGACCACCTTTCAATCACACCTGTTGGCACTGAGGGCCCTGGTACGAATATTGCCCTTCAGAGTTCATCTCTTCTTCCAGGGAGTCTCCACCTGTTTTCCTTCCGAGAAAATTGCTGAACTTGCCCCTGGATCTCATGACTAGGAGGATTACTACACTGATTCTGGTGATTTCACCAGAATCAGCTAGAAGTACCATCATCATCTTTGTATGAAGCATTGACGTCAATGTCCCCTTCCTCCTTAGATGACTTAAAGTAGAGAAGAGAAACCCCTAGATTTACTAGGGAGGAATGTTTTCTTGTTCTGCAGTTTGTAGTTCATGATAGCCAATCATCAAGCACTACTGGCTAATTATGATTTTCCTGATCTATGCCATATTTGAGGAATTCACCAACAGCCTCCCACAGCAGAATCATACTCATTTTCAAGTTCTCATTGAGGAACATAAAGAACTGCCCTCCAATCTGCAGCTGATGTAGCCGATTTAGATCCATGGCTATAGCCATTGTTATGCAAAGGAAGTCTTGCCTTTATGCCTCTGGACTTCCCCAGGAATCCTGAACACAATGGATCTCACCTCTTTGATCAGAAGATGGATGAAGTCCAACACATCCTAAAAGACTCTGGAGATAGCCTTTGCTTGCTAGGCATCTACACAACTGTCCCAAGAGACATTTTTATCATCAGTCCACCGCATTGCTATATAGATCTCAACACTTTTGCCATCAGAGACCCTGTGAACCACCACAGAAAAATCAAATGGTTCATAAGTCTCTCTTCCCACTCGTTCCATCTCAGTTCCCACTCCCTGACCAGAAGATATTTTTAACATGAGCTTAAGAGCCACAACTGACTGAGCCTAACACCGGACAGCCTCACTGCTTCATTCACGGGTTGCCTCGCATTCTCTTTGTAACAACTGAAGTGCAATAGCAATGAACAAGTGAGAGCTGAACTTCATCCACTATGGCTATATGATGGAGTTTGTAATGCTACCTTCACCAGAACTCCCTATCCACCTTTTGGGGACTACGTTCATGACAGTAATCTCACTCAAGAGGTCAGTTCCACACTGCAGCAAGGAGCAGCAGAACACGTTCCTCCAGAAATCTGGGAACAGGTTTTTACTCAGCCAACTTCTTAAAACTCAAGAAAAAAAAGGGAATGGAGATCAATCCTCTACCTGCATCGTGTCAACCTCTTCATTTGTAAACTCAAATTTTTCAAGGTCACATTGGCAGCAATAATTCCATTTTTAGAAAAAGGGATGTCGTTCATGGCTCTCAGTATAGAGGATTCCTACTTCCACATCGAGACTCACCCTGCCCCACAGACATTTTCTCAGATTTAGGATGAGAACGCTATCATTTCTAATACAAAATATTACCCTTTTGGACAACTACTGCCCCCAAGGTTTTTACCAACGTGTTATCAGTGGTGGCAGTTTAGGTCATACATTATGGCCTTTTTTTCCCCCCATACTTTGACTCTGGCTCCTTGCCTCCTGATCCTTCTAAGGGGCCTAGGCATCCATCTCTCTAATGCTTCTTGCTCTTCTCCTCACTTGGGAGTCAGTGTAAATATTGAAAATTCCATTCTTGTTCTCTTTAGGGTAATCTTGAATTTAATCACTTCCTGGGTGTACTTGCCCACAGACAGGAGATAATAGCTTGCATCAGGAGCAACCTTTGTATAATGACCAAGACACATCTGTTTCTAGTTGACCACATGGCTTCCTGCACTCACATCACTATATGTTCACAAAACTGCACCTTCCTTGTTCTCAGGGACGGCAGTGGTCAATATGCTCACCAAGTCATAATACTGTGAGCCTTTAGCTCACTGTTCCCACCAAGTATGGTCTTCCCTGCTATGGTGAACATATCCTTACCATGTATGCGTGGGTGTCCCCATTCTCCCCTCTTCTCTGGACAAAACTATTATTACCAATTCAGCCCTAATATGCTGTGGAGACCATATAGACAACTGCATGACAAAAGGAACATGGATATCTCAAGAGTACAGACTGTACATCAGTGTCCTGGAACTTCAAGCAGTAAGAAAGGTATATGATTTCTGTCTTCTATTCATCTGCTCACCATATCCTGGTAATGTCAGACAATATTATGGACTGTATTGTACAACAACAAGCAAGAAGGAGCCAAGTCTTGTCTCCCTATGTGCAGAAGCAGTCTCTGGAACTGATGCATCACAAATCAGATCACTCTATTCTCAGCTTGCTCTCCGAGACAGCAGATTATGTTCATAGACTCTCGGCAGAAAATGTGTGGTTGACAGCAAGGGGAAACTCCACAACAAGGTGCTAAATGACATTTTCACACAATGGGGAACTCTAACCATAGATGTTCACTTCTTAGATCAACAGCACGTGTGCATGTGTTTGCTCTACAGTAGCTCCAGGTTACTGACATCCTGCCTCAGGGCAATGGAAAGATAAGATACCCCAGTCCATGACTGTTCCATCTCAGGACTGGTATTTGGATGGGCATTGCCCTAGAACATGAATGCTCTACGGCCATGTGGGGCATCGTCTCTAATAGCAGAAAGGATTCCACTAGCAAGTGTTTTCTGGCTAAATGGAGATGCTGCTTCTCCTGGATATAGCTAAGAAGCATTATACCAGAATCTGCAGACACTTGCCTCATCTTAAGCTATATCTTGTCTTTAAAGACATCTGGTCTCTGTTAACTTCCTATGAATCCACCTAACAGTAATCACTTCCGTTCTCCTACTTAAGGTCACTCTCTTTTCACACCCAGTCACCAGCTGATTTTGGAAGAGCCTCATAAGAATCTTTACATCATGTCACTTCAAAAGTTCATGCCCCAATGGGACCTGAACTTTGATTTCTTTGCACTAACAAGTCACCTCCCCCACCATGAGCCTTTAGCTACTTACTTCATGTCCATACTCTCCACGAAGGTTGCATTCCTTGTAGCTATCACCAGGTGATGGGCACCTAGAGGGAACCTCTGGGCGGGGCCAGGATATTTCCCTGCTTCTCCATCCATGGACCATGATTTGTCTGGAGGTGGCGGAGTGCTCAAGTCTTTGACCCAGAGGTTCCCCCTAGGCACCCATGCACCTGGTGGTGGGAGGAGACTTTGCATGCTTCCCCTTCTGCCTGATGGCCAGTCAGGGCTTGGGGCAGGGGAGTGCACAATGTCTCCTCCTACCCTGCCAGGAGCACGTGGCACTTCTAAGCAGGGGCAAGGTGGAGCGGAGGAAACTTTGTGTGCTACTCCAGGCCCTGATTGGCCTGAAGGTGGGAGACCACGTGAAGTCTCCTCGTGCCCTGACAGGAGCGCGTGGCATTTTTAAGTGCCATGCTCTCCTTGCAGGGTGGAGGCAGGGCAGAGGAAACTTTTGTGCGCGGGCAGAGGAGTGGCAGGGCTTCTGCGGGCCAGATCAAACCACTTGGTGGGCTATATCTGACCTACAGAGGCTCTTTTGCCCACCCCTGAATTGGAGGGTAGCATAGATATAACTCTTACCTTTGTTTATTTTGTTTGACGCTCCTGAGAGAGATTGTGTTAATTCCAGAGTACTGACAGGTAAGAAGTTGCTATTTTAAAATGCTTTTTCTAACTATTATTGCATGTTGAAGATTTTGCATTGTCTGAAACATGGAGTATGATCTACATGGGTAGTATCTCAGTTTCTCAAATAGAAAATTTCTTTAAATCTGTTTATCTTTCTTCTAGTTAATCTTAAAGGGAATTTTTAGAAAAATTCTAGGAAGTAACTTAGTGCTACTGTTAGATGTAGAAGTGCCTAATTAACTTTTTAATAGAACTACTTGGAGAATTATTAACAGCTATAAAGAGAAATTAGTGTTGCAGCCTGGTAGCTGTCTTTGAGTAGCATTGCAGTGGTGTTTGCTGGAAGTTGAGAGACGACTTTGGAAGTGTTCCATTGCGTGATGGAACTTAGACTACATTGTTACAATTCTATGAAAGAAAAACATGGTCCTATATCAGGGTGGTGCCTCTTGCATGGACCTTGTATGACCTCCAACCCCATAGATCAGTGATTCACAACTTGTGAATCAGGCTCCCGGAGTGGATTGTAAACATGTTTTAAAATGGTCATCGGGGCTGGCATTAGACTTGCTGTGGCCCAGGGCCCAAGCTAATGCTTGAGCCACATTGCTTGGGGCTGAAGCAGATTTCTGAGAGCTTCAGCCCTGGGCAATGGGGCTCAGGTTACGTGCTGAAGCCCTAAGGCTTTGGTTCGATCCCCCTACTATCCAGGTTAGTGGGGCTCTGGCTTTCACATCCCATGATCCTCTTGAGAGTAACTTTTTCTTGTCAGAAGGGAGTTACGGTGCAATCATGTTTATTTAATGTGGTTGCCAGAACTGGCTGCCATAGATTGTTTGAATGCCTCACAAACACTAATGAATTTATGCTCAGAACACTTGTGAAGCAGGCAGGTCTGTTATCCTCAATTTACATATAGTGAATTGAGACACAAAGAGTAAGTGATTTACCCAAGGTCACATAGGAAGTCTGTGCCAGAAGTGGCAATTCAGCCCCGATCTCTGAGTCAAAGTATAGTGCCACAAGGGCATATGTCCAAACCTAAAGAGATTATTTTTAAATTGTAAAATACCTTGCATATGAGATTCTTAAAAACAACTAACAAAAAATTCCCCCCAAATAAATAACCACACATTAATTTTTAAAAAGGCTCTATGCAGAACTATTCACTGCTTTATGTCAGCTGCTGCAGGTTCCTTCCAAGTTCTCTGAAAGATGATTTCTGGAATTCTGCCATGCCACGGCTTTGTGTATTTGCAGCTGTGATGATTTCATTAAAAAATAGATTTAAGTATCTTTACATTTTCAATGAGCAATCAGAAGAATTGTGGCACTAAATAAAAGAATGTGCTTTTTTGACCCATTTTTCTAAAGGTGTGATCTTCTTTTCAATGAGTTTGTAGCTATGCCAGATATGATAATGAGAACATTTTACTCCTTGAAATAACATCTGGCTTATTTTCACACTAAATGTAATCTTTTAAGACAATAAATTTAAACTTTTAATGTTACATTCAAGGGCTTTTGAAATGGTGTGGTAATAGAGAATTAGTTATGGTAGATAATTTGACATATGAAAGGTATTGTAGGAACTTGAAGATATAGTTAGCACGTGATCAGTGCTTCCTTTTATGTTGTTGAGACTTGAGCTGTATTGCAACAGGTTTTGAAAAATAATGTAGAAATTTAAATCTTCCTGAGAAATGCAACACTAAAATGAGTTTATGTAGTAAGACTGTTAGTTTATTATCAAGCTATGATACTGTACTGATATAATCACTGCGCTTTGTTAGTGGTAAAGTGATGTATAAAAATAAGTTGTGTTTGATGCTTTAATTTCTCAAAGCATGGCAAAATTTTGCTTAATTTTGCCAGTGTTTATTTATCTTTTGTATGTTAAATAAGGATGAAAAATATTAGAAAAGGATTAATTATAACATTCTAATTCACTGATACTAGAATTAAAACCTGCAATTTTTGAATGGCTGAATTTTAATAGAGATACCTTGCAAATATACGTTCTGATCTGCATGGTTGGTCTTCAGTTAATTTTGGTTGGATTCCACCTATGCAGATCAAATTGCAGATTTGGTGCTACAATGTAAAGATAACTTAGAAAATACTGTATTTCTTGTATTTGATACAAAATAGTCAATAATTTTACTGAATGTTTGTTCCTGAAAACTATGTCTGTATTTCAGTGTCCTTTTAACATGTGAATGACTTTACTTAGATTGTGTTCACATTTAATGTATTCAGCGTTTGATCGGAGGACAGATTTGCTCCCTGCCACCAGCCTCCCAGGACTCCCTGGGCCAGAGGCTGCCAGACCTTGGATGTTGTCAGTAGGGATAGAATCATAGAATACTAAGACTGGAAGAGACCTCGAGAGGTCATCAAATCCAGGCCCCTGCCCTCATGGTAGGGCAGTACTGTCTAGACGGTCCCTGATAGACATTCATCTAACCTACTCTTAAATATCTTCAAAGATGGAGATTCCTCAACCTCCCTAAGCAATTTATTCCAGTGTTTAACCTCCCTTGCTGCAGTTTAAGCCCATTGCTGCTTGTTCTATCCTCAGAGGCCAGGAAAAACAATTTTTCTCCCTCCTCCTTGTGATACCCTTTCAGATACCAGAAAACTGCTGTCATGTCCCCTCTTGTTTCCAAACTAAACAAGCCCAGTTCTTTCAGTCTTCCTTCATAGGTCATGTTTTCTAGACCTTTAATCATTCTCCAATTTCTCCACCTCGTTCTTGAAATGTGGTGCCCAGAACTGGACACAATACTCCAACTGAGGCCTAATCAGTGCAGAGTAGAGTGGAAGAATGACTTCTCGTGTCTTGCTCACAACACACCTGTTAATGCATCCTAGAATCATGATTGCTTTTTTGGCAAAAGCGTCACACTGTTGACTTATATTTAGCTTGTGGTCCACTATGACCCTTAGATCCTTTTCTGCTGTACTCCTTCCTAGACAGTCGCTTCCTGTTCTGTATGTGTAAAACTGATTGTTCCTTCCTAAGTGGAATACTTTGCATATGTCCTTATTAACTTTCATCCTGTTTACCTCAGACCATTTCTCCAATTTGTCCAGATCATTTTGAATTATGACCCTTTCCTCCAAAGCAGTTGCAACCCCTCCCAATTTGATATCATCTGCAAACTTAATAAGCATACTCTCTATGCCGATATTTAAATAGTTGATGAAGATATTGAACAGAACCAGTCCCAAAACAGACCACTGTGGAACCCCACTTGTTGTTCCTTTCCAGCAGGATTGTGAACCGTTAATAACTACTCTCTGAGTACAGTTATCCAGCCAGTTATGCACTCACCTTATAGTAGCCCCATCTAAGTTGTATTTGCCTAGTTTATTGATAAGAATATCATGCAAGACCATATCAAATTCCTTACTAAAGTCTAGGTATACCATATCCACCGCTTCTTCCTTATCCACAAGACTAGTTATCCTATCAAAGAAAGCTATCAAACTGGTTTGACATGATTTGTACTTTACAAATCCATGCTGGCTGTTCCCTATCACCTTATCTTCCAAGTGTTTGCAGATGATTTTCTTAATTACTTGCTCCATTATCTTTCCTGGCACAGATGTTAAACTGACTGGTCTGTAGTTTCCTTGGTTGTTCTTATTTCCCTTTGTATAGATGGGCACTATATTTGCCCTTTTCCAGTGTCCTGGAATCTCTCCTGTCTTCCATGATTTTCCAAAGATGATAGCTAAAGGCTCACATACCTCCTCTATCAGCTCCTTGAGTATTCTAGGGTGCATTTCATCAGGCCCTGGTTCCTTGAAGACATCTAACTTTTCTAAGTGATTTTTAACTTGTTCTCTTTTTATTTTATCTTCTAAACCTATCCCCTTCCCCTTCCCATGTAATAGTGTAGTTGATTAACAGATTAACCATTAAGCAAAAGTTTATTAGTTAATGCTTTAGACCACATGTATTTTTCTCTTTAAAGTGTATTAGGAGGTAGCCAGCCCCAACCCTGGGGACTAAAGCATAGTTGAGTAACCGATAAGAATTCATGAGGCTAATTGACTATTCAGTTAACCCTTTAACATCCCTAGTTGCCAGGCCAGAGAGTCCCGGACAAGAGAAATTCAACTTGTATTTTTTCACAATTTACTGGAGTTTTGATTTGTCAAAATAAAAATTAAATTCCTATAGAGTTTTATAGATGAGAAAGTTTACAGTTGTTCTGCAATTGGAAGAGCAACTTTTGGGGAAATTTAATGTAATTTTGTAGACATATTTAATAGCTGTAAAAACTGCATAGTTTTAAAATTTAGATGAGGCATTTACATTGGCTATTTAAGACACTATATTAAAATGCTAATAATCAAATAATAAGTTTGAGAATAAAAATCACTTAACTAGTTCCCAAAAAAATTAAAAGCAGAAAAGGATGGAAGAGAGGAAAAACATACGTTTTAATATCATCTGTACTTGACTAAATTTTGCCAGTTTATCACTTTAGCTTGCTTTATATACACAATGTTCATTGAGACTGAGCATAGCTTAAGATAAACTTATCACTCAACAAACACAATATAGAGAAACATTTGTAAGCATCATGTTCCTGTAGAAAGATACGTTGTAAAAATAGTTTTGACAGACTTTTATTCTTAGACCAAAACTATGTGGTATATGAAGTCAATAGTGCCCAGAGCTGTCAGCCAGGACTTGTGGACCCTTTCAGCTGGGCAGCATACAAATGTAGTAAAGAATAGAGTTTGACCTGAAGACTTTAGTATATAATTTAAAACTACAGTAGAATGTTGGACTTTTAGAATTGACCGGTCAACCACATGCCTCATTTGGAACTGGAAGCATGCAATCAGGCAGAATCAGAAGCCCTTCCACCTTTGTCAGCTCCCCCAAAAAAGGAAATAGAGTATGGTGTTAAGCATAAATTATTAAAAAATAAAGGGAATGTTTAAAAGAAAATAACGTGGTTAGAAAATTGTTTCTGTGCTTATTTTATTTAAATTATGATAATTAATATACATATTTTTTTCTTCTGCATAATAATTGCAAAGATGTGTTAAGTCAAGGGTCATTTGTGAACTTTTGAAAGACTCACCATAACATTATGTTCATAGTTACAAACATTTCAGAGTTCTGAATAACCTCCATGCCCCAAGGTGTTTGTAACTCTGAGGTTCTACTGTACATATAACAAGCAACCTTAAGAAAGGAGAGACTACAAGAATTAATACTCATTGTCATCTTTGTCCTTAAGTTAAAATCTGAAATGATATTCCTGCTGAGTTGAGACCATATTTTATGAAAGAGGTTTTATATTTACTGCATGCAACAGTAATATAAATGAGTAGAGCTATTTGGTAGATCAGATTCTTATGCATTTAAAGATATTAATTTGCTTTTTATAGACTCCGGAGAAAAAACAATCAGAACCTTCCAGGGGAAGAAAAAGAAAAGCAGAGAACCAGAGTGAAAGCAGCCAAGGTATGCTAAAAAAAATATCTTTGAATTATAGCAAATCAGTTGAGTATTACATGTATTTAGTCAAATTATATTTGCTTGAACACATGAAATTGAGAGCTTGTCGGCACAGCCCTGAAGTGCAAACTATGAGGGCATGAATTGCAATGCATACTAAAATTTTGTACTGTATCTGCTCTGTGTAGATCCCACTAGTGCAAACTAGAAGGTTTCTAGTTCATGTTTCAAACAGGACTACATTAACACAAGCCAGGTATCATTTAGTTCATACTAACAAGGTCTACACAGGTCCATTACAGTGCACTTCAGCCCTTGCTACAGTTCACGCATTGTAATCTGCACTGTGGTGCCATTTAGACAAGCTTAGACAGCCTTACAGTGCTCTATGCCTGAGGCAAGTGATGGTTTTTAACTGGCGAATAAAATGTATCTTTTTCCCAATTATCAGTCTTGAGTAGGGACAGGCAAGTAGATTCTATATCTGAGCTTTTAAATGTATAAAATAATTTTGCATAGCTACATTTAGCTGTTGCCATTGTGACATTTATTCAGAACCGCAGCAATTTTTCTCATTAGTGTACCTCCACAGTTACTTTTCTTATTCCAGTTGAAATTTGTGGTTTTAAGGTTTTCAGTTTCTTGCTCCATTATTATCCTGAGTGGCATTTTTCTATCCAACAGATCTTCATAGGGGAGGATTAGAATAGTTGGGGGATAAGTCGCGTGAAATAGATGACTTGGCTCTGATGCAGCTTGACTTTGACTTGAATCCAGCCATAATTGTTACTTCTCAGAAGCTGTTTCACCTTAGTGAAATGTATGGTAGTCTCAGTGCATTCCCAGTGGATAAGTATACTGTATTCTTGTTCAAAACACAATCATGATAGTTATTAATTGTTACTCATTTAGGCAACTCGGGGATTCATTGAAATATCATGTCTTTCTTTAAGCCTTTGAGGTAACTTTTTTAGGACAGGGATGGTGGAAACTCAGAAGTCTCTAGTAACTATCTGACATAAAGGAAAAAGTACTTGAGAGCAGGGCCTATTTTATTATTTTGGTGGTCCATTTGAACTACCGTATTTTAGCGAATATACCCACACCCAAATATAAACGGCACCCAAATATACTCTACTGTTTTTGCTATTTCGGTAAAAAAAAAAAAATCTTGTATACCCTGCACACAAGTATAACCCGCGGGGTATACAAGACTATGCCGGGGGTATATTTATGGGGTGTGTGTGTGGAGGGGGGAGTAGCCAGCCACTCCCCGCCCTGGTTCCTGCACAGCTGACAGCCTCCAGGCGGGGGAGCGATCCAGCCGGGCGTCCTCCTCTGCTTGCAGCCTCCACACGCTGGCCCTGCTGCGAGCTGGCTTGGTGATCCTGCGTGATCCAGCCGGGCACCCTCCCCTGCCTGCAGCTGCCGCCTGCTGTGCGCTCAATTGTTGTTCCTGGGCTGGGGCATGGCTCGGGGTGGCGGCGCGGGCACTGGCCCAGGAGCAACAAGTGAGCGCACAATGGCGCTGGCGTGCGGCGGCGGCTGCAGGCAGGGGAGGGTGCCTGGCTGGATCGCGCAGGAGCAACAAGCACCATACCCTGGCCCTGCTCCTGTGCGCAGGTGAGTGGGGCCAGGGAGCGCGGGAGGTTGCAAGAGGGGTACAAAGGAGGCTGCGGAGGGAGGGGGAAGTTGTGGTGATCCGCGGCGCGGGCCACCCGCTGCTCAGAACAGGGCTCCGGGCTCCTTCCCGGTACTTCTGTTTAAAAAACCCCAAAACCAAAAAAACACGCCAGTATACCCCGCACACGAGTATACCCCGCGGAGGGAGTGGGGAGGAGTGTGGGGTTTGTAAAAATGAATATAACCCGTGGGTTATATTCGCTAAAAGACGGTAATAATATCTCCTTTAAATGCAAATATATAAGCCAGGAGCTAGAGCATTGTTCATTTGCCTCTTGCTCATTTACTCTTTTGTGTTTTGTCATTGTGGTTGGTTCTTGTCCTGTCTCTGAATTAATACTTGGATAATTTACTTGTTCTAATCACCGGATAGGCCTGTTGAACTGGCATTCAAACTATGTGAATTAATTCTAAAGATCAAATTTGCTAATTTAAAATACTGTTTGCCTTGGTTGCCTGATTTTTCCAGCCAAGGGTATTTACTAGTCTGGGCTGCTAGTGAAGGTTTTTAGACTTCTTGGTGGACAATCAGCAAACTTGGACTCTGGCAACTGAGAGGACAGAAAATCAACTGATTAAAAGGAAATTGGAGCCAAGTGTGAGGCTTCTGGGGTTTATCTATAAAGGTGATGTAGTGGCACATGTTCCTTCCCTTTACTGGAGTGATCCATAAGGCATGACTGCCCTAGAAATGACTTGGGAAGGAGGAATGATTTGGGAGCTTTAAATATAAAGCCTTCTTGCAAGACCTTCTGTAACTAAAAGATAGAGAACTTTTTTAAATGGGTGTTTGCTATTTTTTGGATTGGAAAAATCTGTACTCAATGACTGGAAGATAGCTAATGTAATGCCAATATTTAAAAAGGATTCTAGAGGTGATCCCGGGAATTACAGACCAGTAAGTCTAACGCCAGTACCGGGTAAATTAGTTGAAACAATAGTAAAGAATAAAATTGTCAGACACATAGAAGAACATAATTTGTTGGGCAAAAGTCAACATGGTTTCTGCAAAGGGAAATCATGTCTTATTAATCTATTAGAGTTCTTTGAAGGGGGTCAACAAACATGGACAAGGGGGATCCAGTAGATATAGTGTACTGAGATTTCCAGAAAGCCTTTGACAAGGTCCCTCACCAAAGCCTCTTATGTAAATTAAGTTGTCATGGGATAAAAGGGAAGATCTTTTCATGATTGAGAATTGGTTAAAAGACAGGAAACAAAGGGTAGGAATAAATGGTAAATTTTCAGAATGGAGAGGGGTAACTAGTGGTGTTCCCCAAGGGTCAGACCTAGGACCAATCCTATTCAACATATTCATAAATGATCTGGAGAAAGGGTAAACAGTGAGGTGGCAGAGTTTGCAGACAATACTGAACTGCTCAAGGGGAAGGGGCACAAGCAGGGGAGGGTGCAGGAGCAGGTTGAGAATAGGTGTCTGGCTGGGGGGAAGGTGTGGGAGTGAGCTGGGGATGTGGGGTCTTGTTGGAAAGGATGAGTGAAGGGACTGGAGGTGCAGGGTCTTGGTGGATGGGATGTATGAGGGAACTGGAGGTACAGGGTCTCAGCAGAGGTAGTATTCTCAGCTGAGGATGCAGGGGGTGGGGTCTTCGAAGGGCAGTGTGTGAGGGGCCTGGGACGCAGGGTCTTAGCGGAGGGAGTGTTCGGAGGGCTGGGGGTGTGGGGTTTCAGCAGGGCAATGTGTGAGGGGGCGGGAATGTGGAGTCTCGGCTTGGGAGGTGGTGCTTATACCCTGAGCCTGCCCTGCTGCAGACACGCTTAACTCTTAACCTCCCCCCCTCCCCGCCCCCTGGGCACCTAAGCCAGGCATGGATTTGCTGCTGCCCTAGGGCTTGGGTGAGCAGGTTCAGGGTGCTCCAAACCCGCATGTGGCCCTGCCCTCCCTCATTTCCGAAGGTTGCAGAGACTCCATCCCTCCACATTCCTAAAGCTTGTCAAGTGGAGTTGCTTTGCCTTGGCTCTCTAGCTGGTATTTCGGGAGATAACCGAGGAGTTTCGGCTCTCTCCCTCTCCCCCGGCTGCTGCTGCCACTGTCTCCTCCCCCGTGTCCGGCCGAAGTCAGGGCCTGAGTAGTTTGGCTGAGTGGCTGCCGTGGGATTAACTCTGCTCTCAGCCCCCGCAGCGTGCACCCTCGCCCTGCCAGGGCCAGGCCTGCAGTACCCCTATGCGATCATGTCAGGCAGGGACCCTCTCGCCCATCTGCAGCTGCAGCTTAGGAGGCAGCTCCCCCAGGGGACATGGGGCAGCAGGGGAATCAGGCTTGGATGGTGGAGGGGACCCAGCCCCAGCAGCAGCAACTCCTCCCCAGTGGCGCAGTCCCCCGAGGTGTGAAGCGGGAGCCAGAGTTGGAGTAGCTCATGCCCTGAGGGGATGGCTCTGAGACTGGCCACAGCAAGCGGCTGAGGATGGAGGTGAGCAGTGGCGTGAGTAAGCAGATGACATCACTCTGTCATCCCACAGGAAACATTTTATATCTATAGAGATGTTCCCTGCAATAGCTGAGGCTATCACCGACATTTGAAACAGTGAAGGGGCAGCTGCATTCCTTACAGTGCTTAGATGTTAATGTAATTAACTGTTACAGAAGATCTTCTGATTGAATGAATGGTTTGCATTTTAAAACAATCGTTTTATCAATTTCCATTATTATTGAAATTATTCTAGGAAATTTTTAGTATGTGTCTTGAGATTAATTTCTCTTCTAGCTACTTATGTGCGATGTAAAGAATAATATAGACAGTGTAACTTTGCCTTGAAATATATTTCTTGTACATTTTTCAGGGAATTGTAGGCTATCCCTTCCCCTTTTAAGCCAAAACAGCTAAGTAAAAGATATATTGTTTTAAAATACTTGTGTTTAAATGCTCATTTTGATTTGAGCGTTTACTTCTATTCGAATGCACAATTTATTTTGTTCCAGTATAAAAATAAAGTTTGAGAATCTGACAAACCGTCTCCTCTCACTTACTAGGTCTCTTAACTGCTGTGGTACAGTCACTTCACAGAGGCCTTGTCTATTCTAAACTTTACTTTTTGGGAAATTTCCATCAGCTGCTCATCTAGTGCATCCATCATTGCGTCCCTGATGAAGTGAACAAGTGATAGTAAAAGCTGAAAATTTTAAACTTTTCTTAGTGTAGACCAACCTGGTAGAAGAAACTCTTGTTTCCTGTTTACAGTGTTGTTACTGCCAACAAAAGTTTGTAACCGCAAAGTATCCTAATGTAGATAAGGAGTAGAATCCTTTGTGCTAGACAAGACAAAAATTTCTAATGTAAAAAACAAGAAGGGAAAAAAAATCTGTTTGCGGCATAGGATAACCTTTATATTATCCTTTTGCATCATAAAGAGGCACATACATGAGGCCCAGTTTTTTTCCTTTCAGATCATTTTTAAAGTTTCTCAGCTGACAATTGACAAGAAAGGACTTTATTTAAAATCTGACCTGTTGTGGAGATGAAGAAAGCAGTAAAGTGGTGCATTTGTTTAAAAATATAATAGACTTTCTCTTTCTTCGATGAAACCATGAAGAAGAAGGGGGGTAGGTAAGTGTAGGGAAATGACTTTTATGCAAGAGCCACTGGAAGCATGTGTTGGCATTCACTAAACCATGTGATTGAAGGCCATTCTGCTTAGTTGCGGTGATTCTAAGGGAACAGAGTTGTTTAATATGTTTCTAAAATAGGGATGTCAAATATCGATTAATTGATAGTCGAGTAACCTCATAGACTTTAAGGTCAGAAGAGACCATTATGATCATCAAGTCTGACCCCCTACACAATGCAGGCCACAGAATCTCACCTACCCTGTCCTAGAATAATCCCCTCACCTATATCTCAGATATTGAAGTCCTCAAATGATTTAAGGACCCCAAGATGCAGAGAATCCTTCAGCAAGTGATTCATGCCCCATGCTACAGAGGAAGTCAAAAAACCTGCAGGGCCTCTGCCAATCTACCCTGGAGGAAAATTCCTTCCTGACGCCAGATATGGCGATCAGCTGAAGCCTGAGCATGTGGGCAAGACTCATCAGCCAGGCACCCAGGAAAAAGTTCTCTATAGTAACTCTTATCATCCCACCATTGGCCTATTTACCACTGATAGTGAAAAGTCAATTAGTTGCCAAGATCATGTTATTCCATCAAACCATCCCCTTCATAAACCAATCTAGCTTAATCTTGAAGCCGGATAGGTCTTTTGCCCCTACTACTTCCCTTGGAAGGCTGTTCCAGAACTTCACTCTTCTAATGGTTAGAAACCTTCGTCTAATTTCATGAATTCTTATGGTTACTCGACTATTCTATAGTTTCTGGGGGTAGAGCTGGTAGCCAGTGCAATCTGGCCCCACTCCTGAGGAGTTCTCTGCCACTCTGTGCTGCAGCCTCTGTATCAGAGGCAGAAGCATGGGGTGCCAGGAAGGAGCTGGTCCACAACGGGAGCCAGTTTAAAAACCAGCTCCCCTTATGGACTGGCTGCCTGTCGCCCTGTGCTGCTGCCTCTCATGCAGGGGTGGCAGCAGCCCCTCTTTGAGTGTGGAGGTGTTTGAGCTCCTGAAGCCAGCATGAGACAGAACTGAGCCAGGCTGCCTACCTCCTAATAACACTTTAAATGCAGAAACAAAATACAGGACTATGTAGCACTTTAAAGACTAACAAGATGGTTTATTAGATGATGAGCTTTCGTGGGCCAGACCCACTTCCTCAGATCTTTTAACCATCTTGTTAGTCTTTAAAGTGCTACATAGTCCTGTATTTTGTTTCAGCTATACCAGACTAACACGGCTACATTTCTATCATTTTAAATGCAGTGCTGCAGTGGGGGTAGGTCCCTTACCTGTCACAAGCCAGGACTGAGAAATGCTGCCAGCTTGCTAAAAAAAATTTACTGGTGGGGGTGGAATGCGTGTAGTCTATAGCATTAACCTATAAGCCTTTTCTTATTGGTTAATCAGTTTGTCAACTACACTGTTTCATCCCTGTTGTACAACTCAGTGTTGGTTAGTGGCAGAATAAGTCAATACACATTGCATTGTACGTTGTAATATCTTAATGTGCTGCAGAGCTAGCGATCACTGAGTTGTCCCTCAGCATGATAATTATAATACACGTGGGACCATGCTGCTGTGTTCTGTACAGGAGGTACAAATTTTTATCATAAATTTCTCTCTGGTTCTTTCTGTTGTTCAGATCTTTCAGTTTTCCTGGTTTCTTACGGCTTCTCAATAAACTATTTTGCCCCTAATACGTCTAAATGTGTAGTGATGTGTGTATGCTTTTTAAAGGCAATTAATAGAATAAAGGAATATCTCCTAGCATAATGTATTTCTAGGTGAGTTTGATAATAGGTTTGATTGCTTAATATGAAACAGCTATATATCTACCATGGTGTAACAATTAGTAGGTTTTATAGTAGCTGTAGGAGATAGCTGCACTTTCATGATAGTGCTTACCTTAAACCAATGAACAAAAACCTCTAGAAGCTTAATCGTTGAAGCATCAAATTCCCTTTTTGTGGAGAACAAATGTGCGCATATATATATATTTTAAATAATTTTTCTGAGGTTTGGTTCCTCAGTGTGGTTCCCCAGGTCTTCTCTTCTGCTGTCAGGCAGTGGAGGAGCAAAAGACAGGCACTGTCTCCCTCGCCTTTCAGGCAGTTCCTAGTTTCTTCCTTCCTTTCAGTGAGGAAAATAAAAAGCGCTTCACATTGATGTGTTGTCTTTAGACTGCAAGCACAGGCACTATAAAAGATAGCACAGAGGCGGGCACCCTTGAACTGGACAGTTGCTTCCAAAAGACCATCTCTGCAGGGCCTGTGTGTTTGAATTTTTCAGTCAGCAATTCATCAGCCCCCTTATCTTGCCAGGGGAAGCAAACCTGTACTGGGTGGCCTCCCTTCACTTGAAAGCACTCCCACTAGATTCATTCTAGAAAAAAATGAACCATAACAGAAGAGGAAAAAGAGCTATAGTGTTTTGTCCATGTATCTTACCTATTCCCAAGGTTCTTTCTTGGTTTTGAGGGAGCTGCAGAGGTGCTTAAACTTGTGGTCATTGCATGGACCAAAAAGAATACAAAAAGTGTACCTGCTTTCTGCACTCAAGGACAATATCCTAACTTACCCCACAAAGTAATAGAGAGGTAGCCGTGTTAGTCTGTGCTTGCAAAAACAAAAGGAAAAACTATGTAGCACTTTAAAGACTAACAAGATGGTTTAATAGGTGATGAGCTTTCGTGGGCCAGACCCACTTCCTCAGATCATATTCTGGAATAGATTTCTTCCAGAATATAATCTGAGGAAGTGGGTCTGGCTCACGAAAGCTCATCACCTATTAAACCATCTTGTTAGTCTTTAAAGTGCTACATAGTTTTTCCTTTTGTTTTTACCCCACACAGTTTACTACACTCCTGTGGAGCTTTTTCCCCCCTGCCCTTTTCTGAGTAACCTCCCTTCTCTCTTTGGGCTCCGTTAGAAACACAGTGAGGACCTATCCAACTGGGACAAGTTCCTTACATTTGTGTCCTATCTTAGGCTTTCTGTGAAGTCCTTGGGTCCTCAGTTGGGCACTCAGTGCTTTGCTCAAATCTTGTTGAATGCTTAGCTTTGGTGCTTCTTACTGTGCTTTTCTTGAAAGTAGGAGTCTTTAGTCAAGGTGGTCTTCAGCTGACAGAGTATGTGGTCTTTGTTTTCCCATCTTGTTTTTCAGAAGGGAAAAAATAATGCTTTGCACTTGTTATAGTTTCTTTCCAAAGCAGTTCCTTCTTTTCACCTTAACCTGGAAATTTCCTCCCCTCTCCGCCAACTTCTGTCATATTATCACCAAAGTAAATCCCCTGACACTGCTTGGATATATGTGGGACAGTGAAGATGTACCTGTCTCAAGTAGGAGTTCAGAAAGTTACATTCCCTCTTCATGATGGGAGTGTCCCTGGAATGGTTTTAAGCCTTTCATTAACCTCCCTTGCTAAAGTCTGTTTGGAATCTCTCCTATATCTGTTCTATCAAAGCTGTATCAATTTCCATAGCTGAGTTAGAAATCTCCATAAATGACTATGCATGCCGAAGACTCAATACATGTTCACCAGGTAATAGTGAGGGGATCTGTCCTCTTGGTCCAAACATTCCAGTCATTCTTCTGAAAATTTATGACCGATTTGCGTAGGGGAAAGAGCTGCTATCATCTCCACAAGGTGATATTCATGTTCTTTTTACTCTTTGTTCATCCTCTTTGCACCTTTTATATTGCCCCGGCTGTCATAGCCTACTGAGTTTACATAGATTAGTCTAGTCAGATTTTTGTCTTCACTGTTTTTCCTCACTTGAGCTGAGGAACCGAGTATGGACTGAGGAACTGAACAAAGATACTAGTACAGAGAGTAAGTTTTAGGCTAATCAAATTTGAAATTTTTGGCAAATCATTGATCAGTGAACCTATGGATAAATCTCTGTAACATTTCCATATAACCATCTATCATTCTTATATAACTTTGTATTAAGAGAAACTTCGTAAGTTCTTTTATTTATTTACGCACGCACACACACACACACACACACACACACTTACTTTGTCCTTTTAGATATAGGACTAGTTAAGGTAAAGAAAAATGTATTTTTCTAGTAGAATAGATGTCTTCCCTTTCATTGATTGCCCTGTTGAAATGAATGAGGTGTAAATGGAGACCGAAAGGTGAGCACTTCTAGCAGCAGTTGCAAGGGTGGAGAGGAGCTGGGAGCCAGATCCAAGGACAATACTTGTGAAGTGAGCTCATTGAAAAAGAAGATTGGACATATAGATGGCCTTGGGAGTCAAGCAGCAAGTGCCTACCCTTGGAAGGACCCTCTTGGAAGCAACATTAAAAAAGGCAAGGTGATGACTAACTGGCTGCATGAGAGGGATATATACCAGGCATCTTGCAGAGGGTCCCTGGGTTTTCATCTTGTCAACAACAGAACATCGATCCGGATCGGCAGAAGCCTGGCTCCTTCCCCATCTAACTCACGTGGCCAGTGTAGTTAGGGAGTGCAACTATTGGTAACAAGACAGTGTGTGTTTGTGTGTGTGAGAGAGAGAGGGTGCATGAGTGTAATGTATCCTGTGCATATGATAAAGTATCGATCGATCTATGTATGCTCAATAAATGTGGCGTATTGCCTTATCCCCCTGAAAAAGATCCCGTGTGCTTCTTTTAAGCACAACAAACCTAGAGACAGTACCTGCAAGGTGGAAGAAGTTGGCACTAAACCACTTGCATAATGAACATCCCATCATGTTAGATGGGGATAATCTTATGGCTAAGGCACTGGAGTGATAATTAGGAATGTGTTAGCATACATGTTTAAATGGTTAATCAATGAGCCTGGGCCCCCGCCCCCCGCTGTTGCTTTTGCATCAGAGGCAGCAGTGTGGTAGGATGTGGGACAGACAGCTCCACAGGAGCTGGTGCTCATGGGAAGCTAGCTTAAAAGCTGGCTCCCCATGAGCACTGGCTCTTGCCTGCCCGCTCCACATTGCTGCCTCTGATACAGCAGGAGCCTAGGTAACAAAAAGGAGCAACTAGAGCTATTGGTCCAGGAAGTGAAACCAGATATTATAGGAATAACAGAAACATGGTGGAATACGAGGCATGACTGGAGTACAGGTATTGAAAGGTATGTGCTGTTTAGGAAAGACAGAAATAAGGGTAAAGGTGGTGGAGTCGCATTGTATATCAATGATGAGGTAGACTGTAAAGAAATAAAAAGTGATGGAATGGAGAAGACAGAGTCTGTTTGGGCAAAAATCACATTGGGAAAGAAAACTATCAGATCCTCCCCTGGGATAGTGCTTGGGGTGTGTTATAGACCACCAGGATCAAATTTGGATATGGATAGAGACCTCTTTAATGTTTTTAATGAAGTAAATACTCATGGAAACTACATAATCATGGGAGATTTCAACTTTCCAGATATAGACTGGAGAACAAGTGCTAGTAATAATAATAGGGCTCAGATTTTCCTAGTTGGCTACATCTACACTGGCCCCTTTTCCGGAAGGGGCATGTAAATTTCATGAGTCGTCGTAGGGAAATGCGCGGGGGATTTAAATATCCCCCGCGGCATTTAAATAAAAATGTCCGCCGCTTTTTTCCGGCTTTTAAAAAAGCCGGAAAAGAGCGTCTACACTGGCCCCGATCCTCCTGAAAAAGTGCCCTTTTCCGGAGGGTCTTATTCCTTCTTCAAAGTAGGAATAAGATCCTCCGGAAAAGGGCACTTTTTCCGGAGGATCGGGGCCAGTGTAGACGCTCTTTTCCGGCTTTTTTAAAAGCCGGAAAAAAGCGGCGGACATTTTTATTTAAATGCCGCGGGGGATATTTAAATCCCCCGCGCATTTCCCTACTACGACTCATGAAATTTACATGCCCCTTCCGGAAAAGGGGCCAGTGTAGACGTAGCCGATGTGATAGCTGATGAATTCTTTCATCAAGTAGTTGCTGAACCAACAAGGGGGGATGCTATTTTAGATTTGGCTTTGGTGAGTAGCGGGGACCTCATAGATGAAATGGTTGTAGGAGACAACCTTGGCTCAAGTGATCATGAGCTAATTCAGTTCAAATTAAATGGAAGGATAAACAAAAATAAATCTGAGACTAGGGTTTTTTATTTCAAAAGGGCTAACTTTAATAAATTAAGGAAATTAGTTAGGGAAGTTGATTGGACTAAAGAAATTATGGATCTTAAAGTGGAGGAGGCCTGGAATTATTTCAGGTTAAAGTTGCAGAAGCTGTCAGAAGTCTGTATCCCTAGAAAAGGGAAAAAATTTATAGGCAGGTGTGTTAGACCAAGCTGGATGAGGAAGCATCTCAGAGAGGTGATTAAGAAAAAGCAGAAAGCATATAAGGAGTGGAAAATGGGAGGGATCAGTAAAGAAAGCTACCTTATTGAGGTTAGAGCATGTAGGGACAAAGTGAGAAAGGCTAAAAGTCAGGTAGAGTTGGACCTTCCAAAGGGAATTAAAACCAATAGTAAAAGGTTATATATCCATATAAATAGGAAAGAAAAACAAAAAAAGTAGTAGTAGGACCGCTAATTACTAAGGATGGAGTGGAGGTTAAGGATAATCTAGGAATGGCCCAATATCTAAACAAATACTTTGCTTCAGTCTTTAAAGAGGCTAATGAAGAGCTTAGGGATAATGGTAACTTAATAAATGGGACGAAAGATATGGAGGTAGATATTACCATATCCGAGGTAAAAGCCAAACTTGAACAGCTTAATGGGAGTAAATCGGGAGGCCCAGATAATCTTCATCCAAGAATATTAAAGGAACTGGCACATGAACTTGCAAGTCCATTAGCAAAATTTTTTAATAAATCTCTAAACTCAGGGGTTGTACCATTTGACTGAAGAATTGCTAATATAGTTCCTATTTTTAAGAAAGGGGAAAAAAAAGCAACCCGGATAGCTATAGGCCTGTTAGTTTGATATCTGTAGTATGTAAGATCCTGGAAAAATATTTGAAGGAGAAAGTAGTTAGAGACATTGAGGCTAATGGCAACTGGGACAAATTACAACATGGTTTTACAAAAGGTAGATCGTGCCAAACCAACCTGATTTCCTTTTTTGAGAAAGTAACAGATTTTTTAGATAAAGGAAATGCAGTGGATCTAATCTACCTCAACTTTAGTAAGGCATTTGATACAGTACGACATGAGGAATTATTGGTTAAACTGGAAATGATAGGGATAAATATGAAAGTTGAGAGGTGGATAAGCAACTGGTTAAAGGGGAGACTACAGCGGGTCATACTGAAAGGTGAACTGTCAGGTTGGAGGAAGGTTACTAGCGGAGTTCCTCAGGGATCAGTTTTGGGGCCAATTTTATTTAATCTTTTTATCGCTGATCTTGGCACCAAAAGTGGAAGTGTCCTAATAAAATTTGCGATGACACAAAGTTGGGAGCTACTGCCAATTCAGAAAAGGATCGGGATATCATACAGGAAGATCTGGATCATCTTGGAAATTGGAGTGATAGCAATAGGATGAAATTTAATAGTGAGAAGTGTAAGGTTATGCATTTAGGGATTAATAACAAGAATTTTAGTTATAAGCTGGGGACACATCAGTTGGAAGTAACGGAGGAGGAGAAGGACCTCGGAGTCCTGGTTGATTATAGAATGACTATGAGCCACCATTGTGACATGGCTGTGAAAAAGGCTAATACGATCTTGGGATGTATTAGGCGAGGTATTTCCAGTAAGGATAAGGAGGTGTTAGTGCCATTATACAAGGCATTGGTGAGACCCCATTTGGAATACTGTGTGCAGTTCTGGTCTCCCATGTTTAAGAAGGATGAATTCAAACTGGAACAGGTACAAAGAAGGGCCATTAGGATGATGCAAGGAATGGAAAACCTGTCTTATGAAAGGAGACTCAAGGAGCTTGGCTTGTTTACCTTAACCAAAAGAAGGCTGAGAGGGGACATGATTGCACTTTTTAAATATGTTAGAGGGATAAATGCCAGGGAGGGAGAGGAATTATTTAAGCTTAATACCAGTGTGCACACAAGAACAAATGGATATAAGCTGGCTAGTAGGAAGTTTAGACTTGAGATTAGATGAAGGTTTCTAACCATTAGAGGAGTGAGGTTCTGGAACAGCCTTCCAAGGGAAGTAGTGGGGGCAAAAGATCTATCTGGTTTCAAGATTAAACTAGATGGGTTTATGAAGGGGATGGTTTGATGAGATAACATGATCTTGGTAACTAATTGACCATTCATTATCAGTGGGCATAGGTCAATGGAGGGATGATAGGAATTACTAGAGAACTTTCTGGGTGTCTGGCTGATGAGTCTTGCCCACATGCTCAGGGTTTAGCTGATCGCCATATTTGGTGTCGGGAAGGAATTTTCCTCCAGGGTAGATTGGCAGAGGCCCTGGAGGTTTTTCACCTTCCTCTGTAGTATGGGCTACAGATCACAGCTGGAGGATTCTCTGCATCTTGGGGTCTTCAAAGTATTTGAAGGCTTCAATATTTGAGATATAGGTGAGAGGATTATTCTGGGAGGGGTGGGTGAGATTCTGTGGCCTGCGCTGTGCAGGGGGTCAGACTAGATGATCAAAATGGTCCCTTCTGACCTTAAAGTCTATGGGTATGTCTACACTACAAAGTTAATTCGAACTAACGGATGTTAGTTCGAATTAACTTTGATAGGCGCTACACTAGCGCTCCGCTAGTTCGAACTTAATTCCAAATAGCGGAGCGCTTAGTTCGAACTAGGTAAACCTCATTGTACGAGGACTAAGCCTAGTTCGAACTTACTAGTTCTTACTGGACACCTGGCAACCCTAATTATACTTCATTGCCTTATGTGGATGATGTGAGGGTAAATTAATTGAAGTGCATGGAATTCTCATATGCTGTGTTGATGGCCTGCCATATGAATAGCTAGACAAAGGGTCATACACATTGATTGGCTCACCAAGCTGCAGAAAAATGCTTAAGAGATACTAAGACTTTATTTAACATGTTGTTTACTTTTCACCTCTGCAGTAATTATAGTAGTCCATTTTTATCACTTCTAATGTCTTTAATTTTTTTTTAACTTCAGGGAAAAGTATTGGAGGACGTGGTCACAAAATTAGTGACTATTTTGAAGTAAGTTTTTTATTTTATTTTGAAAACTACTTTTTTTATTTCTTTAATGTTGCAAATAACAGTATAAAATACTGAATTTAGTTTAAATTCACAGGTATGAATGTAGAGAGTACTACAACAGATTTGTTTGGATTGCATTTGCCTTGATTTAGAAATCTAAAATGCATGGGTTTCTATACAAAAGTCACACATACAAGTCACGTCTATACTGTGAGCTAACAATGTCTTTGTAAATGTTATGTTATTTTTACTAGTTTGGAGAGGAGTTAGTCTTTCATAGAATAGAGATCTTTAGAACTTTTTATTTTTAGAACCATCACATATGGTAGGATGTTCTCTTGATCTTGATGGAAATGACAGAATGAAGAATTAATGGTTTAAAATACAGTCATTTGTTATTGAAGTGTTTTTGAAATTTCTATATAAAAATTAAAGTTAGATCTTGAATAGTTGTTTTCACTCTCCTTACTTTATACATATAGGTTTGCAGCAATATAATATAAAGTGATACTTTTTATTTCTTTTGCCTTACCGTTCATTTTCAATAACAATGTTAACTAATTCTTTGGCCATGTTTTCTCTTTAGTATCAAGGTGGAAACGGCTCCAGTCCTGTAAGAGGCATATCTCCTGCAATCCGTTCTCCTCAAAATTCACATTCCACCCCTTCTTCTGTAAGTTTGGCCTATTGATCAGTTCAATTTCAGCATATAGTACAAAAGTTTTCCATCACTGTAAGTAGCCTGAATTGAGAATCACTGATTATAAACCCTTCACTATAAATAGTGCAACTTTCAAAATGTATTTTCAGGAAGAAATCTAATCCTTCAAACCAAACAAGTAGTATTATAAAGTTCAAATTTTAAAAGATGCTTTCCGTAAATTTTAGGCTTATAAACTAGGATTACTGTCTGAAACAAAATCTGAAGGGAAGCTCCGAGTTAATGATTACATGTATAACTTTCAGGTAAGTGGTTGCCTGGTATGGGTAGTTATTGAATTCCAAGAACTTTATTTAATATAAATTCATCATTTTTTCCCTGAGTAATTTCAAAAATAGGACATAACATCTATTCACATCTTCCCTACACTCTCAGATAATGTTTTCTTATTCCTTTTTGCTGGGAAAGAGTAGTAAATAATACAGGCTGTTCTGTTGTAAGCAAAGATTCTGATAAACCAGCAGATTCTAGTTTAATTTAAATACATGATTAGTGTGTCCGTTATCACTCAAATTTCAAAACATTACTAGTAAGAAGAAAGTTGGGATTTAATTTTAAAATAGTTTCCCCTCGTATACAAGTGTGCAGTGTCAATGTTGGACTTGTCTTTGTTTAACTCTGGCTGGCAGGACCAGGTTTCCCCCTTCTGGTCAACCCCACTTTATTCTGTTTGCTAACAGCTTTAGAATTTGGTTTCCAAACTTCCTTAAACTTGCTCAGAAGAAGTTTTGAATTTTGCTTAAAAAAATCCCTATCCTTCTCCCCAAAATAATTTATTTTCGATGTCTTAGTGGTTCCATAATATTCAACAGGTACCGTGTTCCTTGTAAGCTGTGCATTTGTGTAGCTGCTCAGGAGAAATTCAGATGTTGCTCAGATGATTAGCAGAGCACCCACAGCTTGATTTTTGTGTTTCTGTTGGCATTGTGCATTCACACATGCCTTGGTGCACATAGAAAATTCATTCCCCACATGGATGGAAAATATTAGAGGGAACATTGACAGGTTCCCTTGTTCTGGGTTGAGTTATCATAGAGAAGCCCCCAAAACTTCAAACAAAGGAAACCAAACTTGGTTATTTTTGAGCTGTCAAAACTTAGTCTCAAAACAATCTAGTGACCCATTGGAAAAGGCGCTACCATCTGATATCAACAAGCTACCATACTTGTTGCTCCCAGACAAAAGTTGTTACAAGAGTCATTATTACATCAGCTTTGTTTATAATATCTAACTTCTGTACTTGATGCCAAGTTTTTTTAAATTGAGCATTAGTGTGAATTGATATATATTGTGGCTGTTTCTCCAAACTTTATTCTGCTATTCTTAAGGTAAGTATCAGTCTTTAGAAACTTTCTATTGATTTACCTAAATATCTTCTGTTCCATAAAGAATAAGACTAAATCTTTCAAAATTTCTCCTGGAAACGGATATAATATTAGTTCTTTTATAATGTTGCATTCTCTCCAAAATAAATTTAAATAAGTAATAAATTTAATGGTGAACAGTTAGGTACAGTACTCCAAAGGTAGGTCTGCTGTATAGTTGAGTGTGTTTTCTTTGCTATGTAATTTACCTTACTAATTACAACCCATGCTCAAGTATTATTTTCATAGTATTTTGAGGTACACGTTCAGAATATTTTGAATATTTCACTTTGCAATCTTAGTATTTCAAGTTGAAACTGATATCTTTTGTTTGTGTATTTTAGGTTCAACAGAATAGTCCTTCTCCTACTGCATTAGCTTTTGGGGACCACCCTGTTACACAGCCAAAACAGTTATCATTTAAAATCACTCAGGTAAACACTTTTGAGTAGGGCCTTCTCATGTATTTCTAGAATACTTGAAAATATTGATGAAAGACCATTTATTTCCATGCTTGATAACTGTTTCAATACCAGTACTTAAAGAATTTACAGACTTCACAAGCATTTGCAGTGGTCTGCAAAAATATTTCAGTTCTTGATAAATTGAGAGTTGCTAGTAATTTTTCTTTTTATGCTTGTATTACTTCCAGCACTTCAGGAACCCCTATAGTTAGATGAATGCTTCATAACTTTTGCTCAAGATTCAGACTGTCATGTGATCTTAAAAGTGTTGGTTTCTAGCTCTATCAATATTTAATATAGCAACCACCGTGACAGTGAAATATAGTCAGATACAACATGGGTTTTCAGAGCTAAAAGTCAAAGTTCTTTATCAATAAATATGGCAATTCTTTTTATACTCTGGAGCATTCGCTTTGCTGTACCACTGTTTCATTTAACACATCCAGCCCATTCCTCTGACATTTGTCTTTCACAGTTGATCAGAGAGCCCAACAGACTTGCAGGGCCCCTGGGCAAGCAGAGGGGTGGGTGGCTTTGTGTTCCCAGAATGGGCAGGGCTGGGACAGCCAGTCCTCAGTGGTGCCCAGTAACGATGTTAAAATGCGATTATCTGGCTAATCGTATAGTCAATACAAAATGTACTATATGATTAGTTGATAAGTGCGCTGTGCAGAGCCACAGCGGGGGCAGCTCCAGGAGCTGACTCCAGCCAGCAGTGAGCAGTTCTGGCTTGTGCAGGCTCCAAAATCACCTGTGCTGCAGCTCTGCATAGGTCCCAGCTCACGCTGAGTCCAGCAGCCCCTGTCCGTGGAAGACAGCCCTGCCCTCTGCAAACAGGGGCTGGTGCCAAACCAGGGCTGTCCACCGCAAACAGAGACTGCTCTGGCACCAGCCCCTGTTCATGGCAGCCAGGGCTGACTATGGACAGGGTCTGCTGCCTGAGCAGCCCCTGCCCATTGCCAGCCCTGGCTGCCATGTACAGGGGCTGCTTCTTAGCAGCATCCCTTCCCCTCTGCCTCTGATAGAGGCAGCAGCGGGGGCAGGCAGCACCCCAAAGATGATGGTGGGGGGAACTGACTTTTAAGCACTGGCTCCTGTCCCCCCAGCAAAGGGGGGGAGCTGCAGAGAGCACGGGGTGAGCAGGAACTTGTACATTTCAAAGCAGAAGCACCCACAGTGGGAATGGCACGAGCATGGATTGCTTCAGTCCCCACTCGCGCCTTTTACCCGCTTTGCCTCTGCCCCTCCATGGAGACGGTGCTGGGGGGAACTGGCTTTAAGCACTGGTTCCTGCTCCCCTCCCCTTGCTGCCTCTCTCTGATAGAGGCAGCAAGCGGGGGAAGCGAGTAGTTGAGTCGCTACTCAACTATCCAGTAAGCATTTGCTTATGGAATAGTCGACTAGTCCCTTACATTGCTTGTGCCCAGAGCACAGTATGCTCCTCCCACTTCCCCCCTACCCTTCCAGTAGGCCTAAGAACCACTGGAGTGTTTCGTGTGGCACTCAGGTGGTGATTTAGAGGGTTTGGGGCTCCAGGCTGCTGCTGCTGCAAGAGCAGTGACAGTAGCAGTGGTGGGGAGCCCTGGATCCTTTTGAATCGTTGAGACCCAGGGCAAATGCCCCCTTTGCCCCACTTCCTATCAGCAGTCCTTCAGTTGATGACTTTAAAACTTCCTTAGAATAATATCACTTTGGACAGAGACTATTTATCACAATACTAGTAGACTGTTTCTTTTAAGCCATGTTGTGTTCATCACTTACTGGAAAAGAAAATTAATTGCTCTTTAGTAGATGGGCTTTCAATTAATGAAGGACTTTATCAGTTAAAGTGGTTCTTCCAAACTCTTCATTCAACACAGCCTGTTAATGGACAAAGACAATCATAATCATTTAAAGTAATTAACAACAGTGTATACAAAAATGAAGAAGAATAATGTAGTACAGCTGCAAAGAATGGAATTAAATATTTGAACATCTTTTTGTTCAGACTGATCTCACGATGCTGAAATTAGCTGCACTGGAAAGTAATAAAAATCAAGATTTGGAAAAGAAAGAAGGTCGTATAGACGATTTGCTCAGGGTAAGTGTAAAAGACCTAGTAAAAGATGTCTATTTAAAATATCAATGACACTCTATAGAAAATATCTATAGTACCATATTAAGTTATAAAGCTGAAATATTTTTAACTTTTAATATAAACATAATAGAAATTACCAGACTTGCAAAGATGATGATAATCTATAAAATCTGCATAAATACTTCTGAGAAGTAGCATACTGTGCAGTAAATAAGGGCACGAATCTTTCTCTGCTTCAGTATTTAAAAGAAATATGTCATTGTCACATCTAACTATTGAATATGGGAATAGACTTCTTGAGACTACAGACAGGAGTGATATTGTATATAGCAGTGTGTTTAGTTTAATTTATTTAGCTTTTTACAGGTCCTTATATATTTTGCATGACACATTTCTTACTTTCATTATAAAGTACAGCAGTCCTCAGTAGGACAATTTATTAGTACAGTACAACTCCAATGGTCCGGCATCTGACGGTCCGGCACTCCTGATGGTCCGGCACCATCAGGAACCCGGAAGTGCTCCGGGCAGCCGGACCATTGGAGCTGCTCTGCCCCTAGCTTCCCCTATTCAGCCTCTGCTAAAACTGACCAGCAGCTGAATCCGGGAAGCCAGAGGCAGAGCAGCTGGGGCGCTGCCGGGTAGGTCCCCTAGCGCTGCCCCTCGGGGCTGCGGGACCAACCGGGTAGCACCCCAGGTGTCCCCGATTCAGCCGCTGCTGAAACTGACCAGTGGCTGACTCCAGGAAGCCCGAGGCAGAGCTGCTCTGCCCCTGGCTTCCTGGAATCAGCCGCTGATCAGTTTCAGCAGCAGCTGACTTGGGGACATCTGGGTTAGAGCAGCTGGGGTGCTGCCAGGTTGGTCCCCACAGCGCCGAGGTGCGGCGCTGCGGGGACCAACGCAACAGCGCCCCAGCTGCTCTGTCCCAGGCATCCAGATTCTGCCCTGGGCTTCCCGGAGTCAGCCGCTGGTCAGTTTCAGCAGCGGCTGACTTGGGGACGCCTGGGGCAAAGCAGCTGGGGTGCTGCTGGGTTGATCTCGCAGCGCCAAGGGTCGGCGCCACTGGACCAACCCAGCAGCACTCCAGCTGCTCTGCCCCAGGCATCTCCTATTCAGCTGCTGCTGGTCAGTTTCAGCAGCGGCTGAATCAGGGACGCCTGGGGCAGAGCTGGACTATCGGAAGGGGGGGCTATGAGAGGTCTGGGGTGGCATTCCCGCCGCATCCCAGACCCCTCATAGCCACCCCTTCTGATAGTCCGGCATATCTGATAATCTGGCACCCCCTGGGTCCCAAAGGTGCCGGATTATCGGAAGTTTACTGTATGTACGTTTTGCCAGTTTACCATGATAGAAGTATTAAGGGCACAAAATACTGCCTATAACAGTGAACTACTTTGGAAAGTTCTTGTACTTTGATTTAAAGAAGTTGGGGTGGTTATACTACTGAGTAGCAGGGATGCAGAGGTAACTAGATCAACAACTAAACAAATAGGATGTGAACAAAATCAGACAATAATGCACTGAGAGAACAAATAGAAGCCTTTAAAGGAGATGAGCAAAAGGGACTGTAATAACTTAATAAATTGTATATCTTATCTCATGTATGTTCATAAAATTTTGTATGTTTTTATATGTAGAGAAGAAATAAAGTTAACATTGCAAAAATTCTATTATGTTATAGCTAGAACAATATAGCCCAGTCTTCTGAGATCATAAGATGAATACAAACTTCGTGATTTAAATTTTATCTACCTTTCAGTATGAATGTGAAGGTTTAACCTGTAGGGCTGAAGCAGCTCTCCACCTGCTGGGGGCAGAGGGTTGCTCCAGCCCTATGGGGGCCTCACCATGGACAGTCTGGCCAGAGCAGTCCCTGCCTTTGGCCAGACAGGGCTTGCTCCACCATCCATGGCAGGCCAGAGCACCTCGTAGGCAGGGGCTGCTCTGATTGGAATGCCAGAGAAGCCCCTGCCTGCGGCAGAGGGGCTTCAGGAAGGGCTCTGGTTAGGGCTGGGGGAGGGGTCATTCATGGAGATAACAATCATGGAGATAAGTTTTTTTTGGGGGGGGCTCCCCTATACAGATCTGATGAGGATACTATACTTAAAATTGGTTGTTTTGTTTATAGATTTATATATCTATATATTCTGTTTTAGAACTTGTCACCAAAGAGCTACATTTGTATTGACAATAGTTAATATGTTTTATTTGTAGCATTTTTCATTAAAAAAAACATTGTGGAATAGAATACTTTTTCATATTGTTCTTAGGCTAACTGTGATCTTAGAAGACAAATAGATGAACAACAAAAGCTACTTGAAAAATATAAAGAGAGGTTAAATAAATGCATTTCAATGAGCAAGAAACTTCTGATTGAAAAGGTAAGATGCAACACAATTTTTTCACTATGAGTGGTGGAAAGTACTATAGATAGTTATCTATGGAGTGCCATTGTTAAACCCTCCACCCCATTTTACTTGCTCATAATTTCCTGTTTAAGACTGAAACTTTTGGGTCTCAGTTCAGAAATAATTCATTTTAAATTTGAGAAAAATCCCTTCAGCCATATTTTAGTTATAGAAGAGTGGAAAAAAAGGAGTTTCGAATGTAAGCATTTTTTTTGCTCACTAATAATTCAGTCACTGCTGGGAATAAAATCTATAATCTTAGCATGTGGCTTGTGACTTTTAGCCTTTTTTCAACTTTAGGCAAACTATTTTAAAATAGCTTTACAGATGGTTGAAAAATCACTTCTGAACACTTTTTTTGTGAAAAGCACAGAAGAGAGCTAGGAGAATTTCCACTGTAAATCAGTTCTCTGCTGTCTTTTGTCTTCAGCTTACTATTAGGAACAGCAAAAGGAGGTACTTACCCTTCTGCAATTTCATTCACCTAAATGAAATTTGAATTTCAAATTTAATACTAACTTCTTAAACACTAGTATTACTTCATTTATTAAAAACACCCCCCAAAACTCAAGAAAAACAAATGGAAAAATGAGTTTTAATGCAGTTAATACAAGACAAGTCAGGACATTAAGAAAAGAAACTAAATGTTTCAATAAATTGTGCAGCAAGAGATTGCGGACAAATTCCCACAATGGAGGTTCACCCTGAATGTCTGTCAGCACTAGGGTAATACTGGGAACGGGATGTGACAGGCCTGTTGCTCATCATTAGGGTCTTACTAAATACACAGCTTATTTTGTTCAATTTCATGATTTTGAAAATTTCAAATTTCAATATTTCAGCTATTTAAATCTGCAGTTGTATGGATCCTGACCCAAAAAGATAATGTGGGTGGGGGTTGCAGATTTATTGTAGAGAGGGTTGCAATACTGTTTCCCTCACTTCTGCAGTACTGTTGGCAGCAGTGCTGACTTCACACGTGGGCAGGGCAGATGGAGCGTAGCGTGTTGGCTGCTGGCTGGGAGCCCAGCTCTGAAGGCAGAGCTGTCACCAGCAGCAGTGCAGGATTAAGAATGGAATGGTATCATATTGCCACCCTTACTACTTGCACTGCTGGTGGTGGAGTGCTTCTTTTAGATCTGGGTTCCTCGCTAACAGCCACTGCTCTCTAGGGCTATGTCTACACTGTACAGTTATTTCGAAATAAGGTATTCTGGAATAGTTATTCCGAAATAGCTTATTTCAAAATAGCACATCTACACTGCAGGGAAGCCTCAAAGTTAGTCCGAGGCAGGCTTTCCTAACGTAGACATGCTATCTCGATTTAGAGCCCCAGGGGGAATAACTTAGAATGGCCCTGGTGAGGGGCTATTTCGAAATAGCAGAAGTGGAGAATCTACACATACCTTATTTCAAAATAGCTATTTCGGAATAGGCATTATTCTTCACAGAGTGAGGTTTGCAGAAGTTGGAATAAGCCGTCTGTTTCGAAATCATTTCAAAATAACGGAATTGCTGTGTAGACACTCACATAGTCATTTCAGAATAATGGCCATTATTCCGAAATAACTTTTCAGTGTGAACACACCCTAGCTGCCCTGCTCTGAAGGCCGTGCAGAAGTAAGGATAGCACTACAGTGACACCCCCACCCCCAAATAAACATTAACCCCCCCCTTCAACTCCCTTTTGGGTTAGAATTCCCAATTTGAGAAACACTGATCTCCCTGGTGAAATCTTCTTAATAGAGGGTAAAAGCACACAAGACCAAATTTCATAGTGGGAGATCAGATTTCTTGGCCCTTGATGCATTTTTCATACCATAAATTTGGTAGGGCACTATTCTTTATACTAGGGAGAATGCGGGCTGCTTTGAAATGCAGAGCATCCCATAGACAGCTCTTGTACTGGGGACATGCCAGCCTGCTGAGCAGGTTTGAATTGTAACAGTGAAAAGGTAGTTAAAGTTCCCCCTGCCCTCTCTTCCTCCTTTGAAGTCCATGTTTATATCTCAGTGACTCCACGTCACGTTTGCAAGGAAAGCCAAGGTTAAGTTTCTGGCCTATGTATCATTATGAGTGAAAGCTAAATTCTTATTGCAGAATTTTTAATTATTCTGATAATGTATATGCCATAAAAAAATAACATGTATGGGTTCTGAGAGTTAATTGGAATATGAATAGTAGACACTTATCTCCAGCCATCATTCTTTTATCTACTACTAAAAAAAAAAAAAAAAGTAGAAGGATGGGCTGTATTTCTGCTATCTTTTAAACATTTTAGAAAAACTGGTAATATTTTGATTTTTCTTAGAGCACACAAGAAAAGCTGGCAAGCAGAGAGAAGAGTATGCAAGACAGACTACGCCTCGGGCATTTTACAACAGTTCGACATGGTGCTTCATTTACTGAACAGTGGACAGATGGCTTTGCATTTCAAAATCTTGTGAAGTTAGTCAATGTTATGTTTTTAAAATTCTCAGTAATTGTCAGTTCCCTCCAGTGGATTTTTTATTACTAAGAGCTTCTAGGATTGGAGCTGCTTTCCATATGTAGTATTTCACTTTGCTTTTTGAAGTTTCAGAATACGGTACAGAACTCCCTTAATCAACTGACAGAATGTAGAATGCTAAATCCTGTTGTTTTTGAAAGAAGATGATTGGGCCTCACTTGATTTTAACAAGCCTTAGAACAAGTGTGAATATACTAACTGAGCAGCATTTCATTAATCATCACAAGTGATAGAAAAAAGTTGTAAACCTAGATCAGTGATTCTCAAACTGTGGTCCACCGACTGCTGGTGGTCAGTGGAACAGTTGATGGTCTATGGAGGGCTTGCTGGTCACATGGTGCTGGCTCCACATCCTTCATTATAGCAGCTTCTACAGACATCCAGGCTCTTCATTGAAATGAAGGAGGAGCGAGGAGAAGGAGCAAACCTAGCAGCCTCCACTAGGGGCTGCTGCTAGCATAAGCGGATGGGGGAAAGGAGCCTGTAGCCGCCAGCAGGAAAAGAGCTGCCTCAACAAGGTACTTCAGCAGAGAATGGGGCAGAAGAGGAGCATGGGGAGATGGGGTAGAGGGTGGAGTTGTGGAGTGGGAGAAAGAAATAATTCATGACTTCGGAGATGTGCTTTAGGAAGTAAACTGATTTGACCTTTAAGTATTAATGTATTTACTAGAAATTAGTTTCTGCAAGGAAAAGGTGGGAATGCAGATGGGATTATGATTGGGTAGGGAGTTGGTCTATAAAGACATTCCTCAGAAATGGGGCCACACTAAATGTTTGAGAACCCCTGACCTAGTTAATCTCTGATTATTTAGCTTTTGCAGCCTTCCTTTTGTGTTTTAGGCATATACACAATAGTTTTTCTGTGTAACCCAACTGATGATTTATTTAGGAAGATCAACTCAGGTAAAGCAACTGATTTGTAAAAAAGACATATAAATAGTCTATATTGATGTCTCTGACTTTCTTTTCTGTTGGTGTTGCTTCTAAGCGATAGTATCCATAGTGTCAGAATACCATTTGTTTCCCATGTGAAAAACACTGCATGTATGTTACACTTTTGGAAACCTATTCCAAAAGAAAATTATACCATTATGTTTCCAAAACTTTGTGAGAATATTCCTACCTAATAAGGAACATTCAGGGTTGTTTTTTTAAACATATTCTGAAATGGTCTTATTCTTCATTTGTGCAAAAACAATTACTGATGGGAAAAAGTACAACCTTTTCAGTTACCAGCCTTCCTTGCCAGATTGAAATTCTTCAGCAAATTATCCAGCAAAGAATACACTAGGAAACAAATATCAAGTAAAATAATGCAAACTCTTCTTCTGACCCCTAAAAGCAAATATTCACATTCACGGTGCCTAGTTAAGAAATCTACAACTTTTCATTTTTCCCCCAAGAGATTATGGTCATTCAGTGGATTAGAATCCATTGTTGACATTATTATTTCTGCTTTTTAAAATGTTGTTAGCTATAAAAATTGACAATAAATACAATATGTTTGGTTTTGTAGGCAACAAGAATGGGTGAATCAACAAAGGGAAGATATCGAAAGGCAAAGAAAGCTCCTAGCCAAACGAAAACCTCCTTCTACAAATAATTCTCAAGCACCATCTGCCAATTCGGAACCGAAACAGAGGAAAAATAAAGCTGTAAATGGGGCAGAAAATGATCCCTTTCTTAGACCCAGTTTACCACAGCTGTAAGTTTACCAATTCAATCAATCTTTTTCATAATTTCCTAGATGATGTCTGTTTTGTTTGCAGGGCAAGTAATGACATAACTCCAGCAGTTGCACCGTATGCCAGCAAGTTAAGGACTTACTCTGTTCTCACTGATGGCTTGACTAAATTGAGGAAACTTGCACCAACATGTAGGAGCTGAAATGTATCCTTGCAATTTATCTTACATAAATTGCATCAATCACTTTTGCCCTGATGCAGTGTGTGTCTCCCCAATTTTAGTGTATTCTACAATTGTAACTCCATGGATTTTCATGGTGCTAGCCTTTATTCTCCTTTCAGTTAAACTGATACAAAGAAGGCTTTTGGTGAACAATTCAGGTTCCACCGAAGATGATGATAGTCTTTCAATTGGCTTTTAAAGAATTTGGCTACAGCTGCTTGGTTCTTGAAGGCATGAATCTAAACTCATAATGCACTAAAATAAAGGATGTGAAAATGTAACCATGTACATGGTTAATCAATGAGTCTGAGCTCAGTTAATGTGCACATTTACACGCAGACACCCACCCCCATTCAGAGGCAATAGCACAAGGGGGCAGGCGGGATCTGGTATGCGCGGGGAAACAGCTGCCTCACAGTCACCTGTTTGCTTTGCATTGTTCAATTTGTTTGCTTTGCATTTGATAGCATTTAATTTATATTTATATAGTATTATCACTATGAATCAATTTCTCCTCTTGTTTGTTTTCCACACAATAACAGCAGGGAAGCACATTTTAAAATATATGATGATGTGGTTATTAAACTACAAAAAATTGGCCAGTGCACCAAGAACAGTACTTCAAAGTTATTTTAAACTACTATTTTGAAATTGGTTAGATTCCAAATTGTGGTCCTCAACATCAGAAAAGTCATTATATTCAATATGTACAATATGACGAATGCTAAGCTTTTCTGATTATCAAATCCAATATCCCCTTCACATCTATATCTTGTTTTTGGCACATTTTTCTACATGGTGAGAAAGGAATTGAGACTAAAAAGGAACAACAGGATTTAGAACTGTCATTATGCCTTTAATGCTGATTGTGGTTTGTTTTTTATACTTTCACAGACACATCACTTTTCTGTAGGAAGGCTATTCAGAGGAGCTAAGTTAGGCATGGTTTGCTCTGTAGCTCTATTCTGAATTTTATAGAATTTTATAGAATATCTGTTTTCAGGGGAACTGGCTATTTATTTCTTGAGTAGTTTTGCAACCCCTAACTCTTTGTTCCACGTATGAAAAAGAATAAATACATTGGGATTCTATAAATCTTGTCTGATGTTTGTAGAGACTTTAGTATTCTTACTGTTTTCTAGATCTGCAGAATAGCTCTGTAGTCACTTTTAATTTTTACCATAAAAACAAAGCTTGTGAAAATTTAAAATTTCTGTATATATTCAAATCCAAGCAATTGTTACTAATACTTTTAACCATTAATATCCCTGACTAGTGTATTTAACTAAGTCTTTTTTGTCTATATTAATTATACATTTTCTGAGATTTACTGCTGCTTTAGTTGATGACAAATTTTACTTCAGTTACATGTTTCACAAGAGGCATTCCATAGTTAATTGTACCATGAATCTCTCTTGTTCACTTTGCTTCCGATTTACAAATAGCTACTCCTGTCCTTCCTTCAAAATATTATTTAATTAATTAAATTTAAAATTTTCAAATTCATGTTTTAAATTAAGTTACTACATTATTATATGTAAATTCAATACAGTTTGAACGTTGAGGACTTCTTTTGCCAACTGCAAATTCATTAAGTTAATTGCAATGTTTTATATATGTTAGTAATAGGATGGTTGTTTACACTTGTTAATAATTAATTACTCAAAACTAAGTATGCATTTGTGTACATTAATTTGGTCCTGATATAACGGCTGTTCTGTGCATAACATTGCCTACCTATTTCATCTTTGTTAAACAATTGTGTGTTATTTGCTGAGGTCCATTATGTGACCTGGGATCACCAGAACACAAGGCCCTCTCGTGTTCCATTGCCAGGAGCTCTAAAGAGGGTTTTATTTTTTTAATTAGTATTTGTTGTAGTCTTACTTGTTAGTGTGATCCTCTTCTCCTCTGAAAGATACCTACAGTAAAACTGCTGGTCCCCATTACAGAGTTAGGCAGATAACACGTGTTTATTAGTGGTAAAAACAATTGTGCTTTTCCAGTCTAGTATTCAGTATTCATTTACTCTTTGTAATCTACCATTACTGCATTCACATTGTGTTAATCACTGTACCCATGTTACTTTGAGAATAACAGTTCTAATTATTCTATAGCCAAAGGGAAGTGGTTTTATTTATACCTAACTAGAGGGAAGTATAGAATGGCTGAGATTAATGTAATGAAACGGAGGTACATCACTACAACATACACATGTTTATTATTAAGAAGACCTTTACATTGGTGTACTGAAAAAAAATGATCTAGTAACAAAGCTTGTGAGCAGGGAGTCCCTCTGTCTGGATTTAACAATGGTTTTATTTTTTGGTATAGACAAGAAAAAATGTTTAGCTCAGTTACAAAAATGTGTGATTGAAACTAGTGCTGAAAAAAGCTTTTTTTATATGAACAGTTTATAAAAACAGTTTTCAAAGCCACTAGGTGATGACTGAGGCATTTTCAAAGACAGGTCATGTTCCTGATGTAGTAGGATGATTAAAGAAATAACAACTTGCTGTGTTTGTCTCATGTGAATTTGAAAATGAATCAAAGTATTTATACTAATCTCATCAAGATGGTATCTGACCACCACAGGACAACCTCAGCACTTGTGTTTAGATGGAGTTGAGCAAATTAGCAGGGCTGTCTAGACACTATTCTTGTGCTCTATCAGTGTTCTAATTTTTGGTGTCCCAGAGATTAATGGTTCCATTTGAGATTTCTTTATTGTTGAAAAAACAATTTTTATAAGAATCTTGTTTAATTAAAATCAGTTGAAATGTAACTCAATGACTGTTAACTTGAAGTGCACAGATAAACTCAACTCTTTAAAAAAAAATCTATCCCAAATGTAATTCTTATATCCCAAATTTAATTTCTCTACTTCAGGCAGCCAATTAAGTGTTTAATGTCAGCCCCCACTGTTTGAATTTCTGGAAGCAGCCATTATGTTCTTGGAGTGACTAATAAGTTATTGCATTTTTAGAAAGAACAATTTTGGTTTCCATAGTGACTTCCTCCCTTCATTCTTCAGCTTTAGCCATTTTGATCCTGGTGTCTTCCTAGCCATCACTTCCTCTGTTCTATTTATTCAGTGGCAGTGTCTCATGCAAATACTTCTGGTCCCTGTGTCTAATTTAATATATCGTGGAAGGGGATACTCAGCTATCAGTTATGCTAATTTATGCAATTTAGAGGGAACATAATGTTTAGCATGAAGGAAGTAGAAAAGGTTTTCAGCAATTTTTTCATAATTACTTGTTTAAACAGCAACAATGTGACTGGGTCTTTACAGGACAAATAAAGACAGCCTTTGTCCCAAGCAACTTCATCTGTAACAGGAGCAGGCAAAATATGGCCTACGGGCCATACCTGGCCTGCCAGATCCAGCCCAGCAGGAACCTCGAGTGGGCTCTCAAAGCAGCCAGCTGCAAGGGCCAAGCATATTCTGTATGCTGCCTATCCCTTGGGGGGCTTTCTGAACTACGCCCCCCCAGTACAATCTCGCAGCTCCCATTGGCTGAAAACCAGCCAGTGGGACTTGTCTAGGCTGTGTTTTGAGTGGCGTGCCGCAGGCAGAGGGCTACTGGCCAGGATTTGCTTCAGATAAGTGCCTCCCAGCCACAGTCTACACCTGGTACCCCCACCCCCCACGCCTGCACCCCAACTCCCTACCTTAGGTTACAAATCAAACTCTGCACCCCTGTTCCAGGTCACAATCCTCTCCTAGGTGTTGTATCCCCTCCTCTATCCTGCTTCCGAGTCAGAACCCTACCCCCATACTGCCTCCCAAACTCTGCATCCACCCCCATGCTTTAATTCTTTGCTCCAGGGCCCAACCTCCTCCCTGACCCAACTCCCTCTCAGACCCCAAGTCCACTCTTCACCCCAATCCCCTGCCTCAAGCTCCCTTCTGCACCCAACCTTGATCCCAGACACTGCACTTCCTCCATTAATTTCATAGAAGAGTGCAGCCCTTGACAGCTTACCAAATTCTTGGAGTGGCCCCCAGTCAAAACTTATTGCCCACCTCTGATCTACAAGATAAGGCCCAAAGAAGATGTTGAATTAGAGCATTATATCTGAGATTTTTGCAAGTGCTCAGCATTGGCATAACCCTGTAAAAACTTCCCGTAGAGTTGGCCAGCTCTGGAGCACTTCTGAAATCTCCATCCTAAAAATATTTTCGTCTCATTTTGTTATCCTTTGGATCAAGCTTTCAGGTTTGACACATTGAATGAGAACTGAGAGGTAGTTTTAACTTTGACTCTTCTCCATTTCCCCTTTTTTTTTTTTTTTTTTTTTTTTTTTAAGAATGTTTCCTTGCAGTTCTGGGTGGAATTACAACATACTGTGTAATTGAGGTTGTTCAACTTGAATTCATTATGCAGTTCCACTCCATACTGCTTCCTAACTACCTTCCCTAATTTCTATGATTGGAGACAATGACCTGGCAATCCAGAGTCTTAAGCTATATTCTTTTAAACTGTCTATGGATTCCTTTGTGGTTGTGCACTTAGTGACATATTTTGAGATGCACATCACCGAGGCAATTCCTAACATCTGGAGTTGGGAGATAGTCAAGGAGATCTTGTACTAAGTGATCTGTTGAAAGGGAAGTGGTCATAGCCCTAAGGTCCCTCTAAGCTGCGCAGTTGCTTCTTAAGCCCTGCACAGGGGCTCAAGGCTGTGGTGTGTAGAGATGCCTCTTCCCAAGCCCCAGATGTGCCTCTTCCTGCTGGTTACAGCATGGACTTGCACAGCTAGGGGAGAGGTGACTCTCACCTGGCCCCAAACTGCTGCAGTGGGTAGACCTTTCTCATTAGAGCAGCCTGCACCCCTTATCTCTAGCCGGAGCCCTCCCCTTCACCACAACCCTTTGCCCCACCCAGGAGTCTCCCGCACCCCAAACTTCTCATCTCTAGCCCCAGCTGAAGCCCGTACTCTAACCTTTTGCCCCAGCCTTGAACCCCCTCCCACACTCTAAACCCCTCATCCCTGGCCTCACCCCAGAGCCCACACCTCCAACTTGGGCCCTCACCCCCCCATACCCCTTCCCACTCTCTGAACTCTCCAGCCCCACCCCTGCTACACACAGTCCATGTACTAAATGAATTTTGTTATGTGCTCCAATGTGAACGTGATAAGTCACACATCACCTCCATACTGGTGCAGATAATACAGTTCATTCTGCACCTGGCCATAAAATTAGAGGGAAAAGTGGTTCCTAGCACAGACAGTGTTTCAGAATACCAGATCGGTTTCTACAAATAATGGGGTTTGGCTCTGGAATGACAGACTATTTTAAAAAAGGCACAATTTAAAATGCAGTCTTGTTGGTAGTTATAAATGGTAAAGAATGCTATTTACTGTTGTTTGACAGGCACATAAAAATATGAATATTTCTGAATCTTTTATAGGCTAGTAAAATCTATAACTATATGTTATTTTTGCAGGTTGACTCTAGCAGAATACCATGAACAGGAAGAAATTTTTAAACTTAGACTAGGACATCTTAAAAAGGTATGTATAGTCATTTGCTCTGGGATTTTTTTTCTGCCATGCATCACAAAGTGCAAAAACTAATATGGATACAGTATTAAAAGAGCTTGTTACAAAAATAGCTTGTTAGAAAAATTGATTATTCACTATAACGTCATTAGTTTCTTGTAATGTGGCATATTCTGGGTGTTCCAAAGAGACCGTGTATTTAGGTTCATGAAGTATTGAGTCCCTTGTATCAGTTTGCACTAACCTCTTGGACCAGTGTTGGTTTTCTGGTCACTGAGTGAAGGAAGGTCAACACAATGGATATATCTTAACAAACGAAACTGGTACAGACAGGATGACTTTTCATTAATGGTATTTGCTGTATACAGATTTTACTGTCTGTGTGGTCATACATTAAATATGAAATGTTAGTATATAAAATAATATAGTTACCTTTCTGTTGGCCCCACAGATGAGGTCACTGGGAGCTGAGTACTCCACATCCTGCAGTGTCCCTTCCACTAAATCACACATCTGATCTCTGCTTTAGAACATAGTACTGCAGTTCTTAGCTTTGATGCAAGATGCAATGAATAAGGCTATGATTCCATCATGGGTATTTTTAGAAGTTAGGGACAGGTCACAGGCAAAATACTTTGGTGGTGGGGGGGAGGGATAGAAGGGACAAACAGAGCACTGCCGGGGCTTGTAGTTGCTTTATCCTCCTGCAGTAGCTCCAGACCCCAAGGGTCTGATTCAATCCCAGCCATTGCCCCAGAGGCCTGGGAGACTGTTGTTGATCAGCTGTCCCCTCCCTGTCCTTCTCGTCTCCTCCCTTTCCCCCAATCAGCTGTTCTGGCAGCCACTGCTCTGGCCACCCCAGAGCTGACCGAAAAAGTCCCGGAGGTCCTGTAAAGTCATGGTATCTGTGACAGAATGGTAGCCTTAGTAATGAATGTTATACACATACTATAGTTAGAGTGGTTACCTTGGAAAAATTAGGATGGAAATAGCAAGACTGTTGTTAACCAAGCAGTGCGCTATTTATGCAAATAAAACTTGTTGTCTCTTCCCTCTAGCTGTGGCTGTCTTCATTTCCAGAACTGCCACGTTTCAGCCTGAAGGGAGATTAAGAATTTCTCTTTTGTTTAAAAATGTTTAGACCCATATTATGCTAACTGATTGGGTGTTACAGAGCTTTGTGCTCTCTGGCATCAGACCTCTGAATATTACAGTCTGTCAGGTTTGAATGTGTACAGAGAAAACAATGCTATGGGGGAAAATATGATGTGCTGGCAATAAGCAGTACATAATTCCAGGTATGCCGATACACTTTTTTCTTGTTATATTGTTCTTCTATTAAAATATTTTTTTAAATTCAGCCATTCCTTTAACAATCTCTTAAAAAGCAAAAATGAAAATTCTCTTAAAGTTCAAATATCTTTTCTGGATATCATCAATGAACAAGCTGACAGGGGTGTTCAGCACAGAAATATGTTTTACAAGCCCTTTTTTTTAATTGTATTTATCATTTGAAGATGGAAATTAGTCACAATATGACAGATATAAAATTGAATATCTGTGAATTGTCATGATACCTTTTGACTCAGTAAAGATCTGAGAATGCATCATTCTGTAACATTATAAATACCATGCATAGATTAGATTTCAGTGACAGTGTTGGTATTTGTCACATTCTGGGATACTTAAGTGATTCAGGAAATGCCAAGAAGGTGTCACAAATGTAGGAAAGGGGAGTTTTAAAATGTTAAAATACTTATCCCCACTGAAATCCCTTCCAAATTTGATTAGTGGAGGCATTCAACACAAAAACTCAGCTTAGTTACTATTCATTCCTGCTTGGCAGAATAGCATTAATGGCCTCAGTAATCGGAGAGGAGGCCGGGCAGCTGAGGGCGGAGGGGCGGTGAGATGCAGAGTGATGTGATGACATCACTCTATTGTCCCACAGGAAAATAATTTTATTTATTTATTTATTTATTTATGTATATACACACCGAGAGAGAGAGAGAGAGAGATTTAGTTTAATGAAGCAAAGTATTTGACTCTGTTCTTGTGAATAGGAAGCAAATTAGAACCATTTATTATTCTTGGAGAAGGCATGTTTTCAGACTTTATTTTGTGTGTGTGGGGGGGACTCTTTTTGGTAGTCAGTGACTCAGCAACAGTTGAGTAGTTTTAGATAGATTCTTAAAAAAGCATTTAAGACCCCACTGCTGCAAAAATGTTCACATATGCCAAGTTTGCTCATGTGAGCAGTCCCTTCGTTATTCAGAAGGACCACTCAAATGTGAAAAGCTAAGCATATTCTTAAAAATTACAAACAATTTTACAAACAATTCTGTTTAACTTAAAATTGAGTAATATATCTGGTCTGTTAGTTTGGTTGAAGGTAATGCAGCAACTCAGGAGAACTAAAATGAAAACTTTAAATCCAATGTATACATGTTTACTGTTAGTTTTCCTTGCGAGCAGTTATATTAGAAAGTTTCTGCATTTACTTCATATTAAGTCAAGAAAATCATCCACATATGAATTGTAAGTCAAAGAAATTATAAAAATCGCTTAAGTAGGAATTCCTGTTTAAAACAAAAAAAAATCGATTTTCCATTTTTTTTTTCCTAGGTATGGGATGGCAACATGTAGTCGACTATATGATTAACCAATAAGCCTAGTCTTATTGGTTAATCTTGTCAACTATACCAGTGTTTCTCAGCCAGTAGTACAAGTACCCTTAGGCGTACTCGAAAAGTCAGGGGGGCATGTCAACACAACTGAAATTTGGAGAAAATTGAATTTTTGTTTTAAGTTTTACAGCATTTTATTATTTTTGTACTTTTTACACCCAAAAATTTCATCACCCGCCTGGCTACGATTAAGTTGTTTAAACAAATGTGTTGCAATGGTAGAAAAAAAAATTGTCTGAAAACTGTAGGTACTGGGGGTAGTTATAATTTTTTTAAAAGGGGTACTTTATTTAAAAAAAAAAAAAGTTGAGAAGTGCTGAGCTATACCATTCCCCTCTTTTGCTGCCTCTGTATCAAAGGCATCAAGTGGCGGGAGCCAGTGCCCATGAGGAGCTAACTTAAAAGCCAGCTCCGCATGAGCACTGGATCTACTTGCCGGATCTGATAGAGGGGCAGCATTGTGGAAGGTGAGGGAGGTAGACTGGAGCAATTATGCATGAGACCTAGCTTTCAAGCCAGCTCCCAACATATCTCATCTCTGCAGACCCACCTGGCCCCCACCTTGTTGCCTACTACAGAGGCAGGGGGTGGGGGCAGGCAGGTGTCAGTGCTGGGGGGAGCCAGCTTAAAAGCCGGTTCCACCTGACAACTCCCCCACTGCTGCCTCCATGATCTGTCCGAGCCCACTGCGGACAGAGGCTGCTTCATGGCAGCAGCCCCTGTCTGTGGGGGTCCCAGCTCCCATGGACAGGGGCTGCTGCCACCCATACTGCTTGTCTCTATCAGAGGCAGCAGTCCAGGATGGCAGGCAGCCGGTCCAGAAGGGGAGCTGGTTTTTAAACTGGTATTCGTGTAGGGTGGTCAGTGGGAGGGAGAGGGTGGAAGCTAAGATTGAGATTAATGCCAGGGCTGCTTGGTTTTCTCCTTCCTGTCTCTGTCAGGCAGAGACAGCAAAGTTCACAGCTCATCTGCCCCTTGCAATTCCTGGCCAGAGTGAGAAATGTAGCAAACTCACTCCCTGACAAAGGGCAACAGCCAGCAATGTCCATGTGTGAAATTTGGGGGTGGGCTGAAGCTGCCCCAAAGGGAGCCTGGGGGAATGGAAAGTTCAGGGCTGGGGCAGTCCCAGAAAAGGGGGTGCCCCGAGTCAATCCCTTTCACCTGCATGGTGGTGTTCTCTTTTCTGTATGGTTTTATAAGAAACAATCCCATTCCAGGCTCATCCCTTTTTCCTGGCACAGCTAAACCCGTACCTAGCTTTCTGTTATGTTAGGAGGAAACTGTATACTGAATTTGGTGGTCCTATTTCTTACCATTTAGGAGGAGTTCTTGAGCAGACAGAGAATAGGCAAACTCTCTCAATATATAGTAGATAATTTAAATGTACAAAATGAAAATATAATACTGATCTAGGTCCATGCTCACTAATGGCTCGGTTTATAGATAAAGCTAAATTTGTGTGTGTGTGTGTGTGTGTGTGTGTGTGTGTGTGTGTGTGTGTGTGTGTGTGTGTGTGTGTGTGTGTGTAACTAAAAAGTAATATTGGAAAAATATTCAATTGTAATTCTACATTATAACAACAATTTTGTCTTTGATTATTTTTTCTAAAAAAAAAATCAGTCTCCTTTTTTCTTTACATTTTATTTTCAATTTTTGTTGGTTCTTCAGATCTCCTAATGTTCGCTTGGTGTGTGTTTCTTTGCTGCCACCAACTCTCTTCCTTTTCTCCTTGTGGTTCTTTGCTGCCTGGTTCTCCTCCACTTCACTCTATCTAAACACTTTCATGTTGCCTCATTCTTTGTTCCCCTGGACCGTGGTGCTTTCATAGGGATCTCTTGTCCCCTAGCTCCTCAGTAAATGTCTCTACTGCTGAATCCTCAGGGTCTTGTTCTGACCTTTTTTACACAGCAGTAATCTATAGGAGAGCCAGATAAGCTAGTTCTTTCTGATTTGCAGGGCTCGCCAAGCGGCAGCGAGCCCCACTCGACAGCTGCGCAGTTTTGCGTGGTTCTGCACATTGCTCTGCACTGGCTCTTCCGGATTGTAATCTACTTGCCACAGGCGAGTAGATTACATTATTTGCTGAACCCTGCTTATTTGCATGTACAGCTGCTCCCTGAGTTACGACCACCTCCACTTACGACCATCCGCACGTACAACCAAAGCAGTCGTAAATGCGGATCCAAGTTATGATCGGCGATCCACGCTTACGAACAGCGCAGTCGCCATGTAACTCTATGGGATCCGAGTTATGAACACTTCGAGTTACGGACCAAGTGTTAATCCATAACTTGTTCGTAACTCGGGGAGCGGCTGTATTGAAAACTTTAGTATGTGAGGTAACATCTGGAAACTGTGACCAGACAATTCTCTCTCAACTAATATTGGTCTAATGAACCACATTTTGTGAACCACTGAATTGTATGATAGAAGATCAGAACGTCAAAAGAGGCAATAGCAGTGCCTCTTTCCCCTGCTCCACCGCCTAATCTTTGAGAACAGCAGGGCAAGATGAGACGACAAAGGTTTTTAAGGAGGTATGTGTGTTCAAATTCTTTATATAAGCCCATTAGTCTTCTGAGAACCTGGATATCATTTCAGGGTATTCACCTGAGAGCTCCCGGGATGAAGCTAAATATGAAAAAAAAATAACATACAAGCAAGAAAATGCAAATAGTATATATTAAGAAAAGCAAATTCTACACTTAGTTTTGCAAGCAGAAGAGACATCTTGAACTACACAGACTTCTGAAAATAGGGAATTTGGTCCTAATCAGAATGAAAATTTATCTTGCAAACAGTTTTTGGCCCTGTCTGACCATAGGGAGAGATTCATGATTCCATTGACAGTTTTTTGATTATTTCTAACAGTCTTAGGACACACACTCATTTCATTTATATTCCACATAGCAACAGTGCAGTTTTGAGTCAATTAGACAATAGAGGCAAAACTTCTTTCCTAGGCGATATATTTCTTAATGGGTGTCATCTTAGAGTAATTCCATACTTTCTTGCTTTTTTTGTTTGTTTGTTTGGATCGATGTCCAATCCACTTTGTAATTGTAAAGGTCAACCTAAGAAAGTTATTCTAGAGTAAGGTTATTATCATTCTTTTTAAATGATGGTCCATTTACACTTTCTAAGCAGAACTGCCTAAAGTGGAAACATGTAACAAACAGTACAGAGAGAATATGAAAACTTTATCTCTGACATTTTCTGTGTAATAAAAATAGTTCAGTTTACCAATGAATGTATTCTGATTTCTCACATTATAAGCTTGTAGTTGCAAGGAAAGGTATTTTGTTTTCTTAGTGGGTCGTTCCACTGAGACAATGCTATCAAGTGTCCCCCACTTCATGCAGGTCTAGCTTTGTAGAAACAATGGCACTCAGTAATCTGGCAAAATCATGACGTTATTACCACAATTATAAGTAAACACAGTATGTCAATAGATAAAATATAATGTAAACACTACGCTAAATATTAACCTTTCACAATTATTCTTTTGTTTATAACAACGTAAAATTGTAGGCTGGTACTTCTAATGTCCCATGATTTTTTTAAATGAATAGTTCATTATCTGCCAGTATTGACTTATAGGTTTTATTATGTTCGTTCTCTGTTAACATTTACAGGATTTCTCTATTCTTTTGAAGACCCACACTTTAAAAGCACTTGCCACATCTGATCAGAAGTTCTCAAAATCCTTGACTCTCACTTTGGCTACGTTAACCATAACAACTATGTTTATACTCTGTCATGCTAGATAGTTTAACATTGTAATCTATAGGAGTAGAAGGCATATCAGAGAGAGTTTGATGATGATGTCATTTTAGGTCTCAAATGTAAAAATATTGAAGTATATTTTTGTGTATACCTTTCTTTGAAAGTAGTAATAAAGTTCTAAACTTCCTTTTTACAGTGCTTATTTTGAAATAGTTTTAAAATGCCTTAACTTGAGAGAGGTGCAAAATACAACTGGATTGGAACACCAAGAAGTCTAATAAAGGGTGTATTTCATTTACATCACAATAGCAACAGTAATAAGATGATGTTGATGCAATTATTTTATATTTAATTTAAATTTTAAACTTGTTAAACGCATTTTCTAGTTGTTAAAAGCACATTTACTTATGCTAGAACATCAACTATAAATATCTTTCTATAAAGATGAGATTTTCAAAAGTGCCCAAATTAGGAATTTTGCTCCTAACTCACCTAGAATGGGATTTTCAGAAGCACCTAAATCTTTAACAACATATATTCTGCATTTGTGATCTTGATAACACTTAAATGGGAGAACTCTTTATAACTATAAAAATATTCTTTGATCAATGTTACAGATAAAATGCTTAACTAAACAATATTTAGATTACTAGAAGACTTACCTAGTGGTCTCTCTCCTGCCATCCATCTCCACCCTCTAACAAACAGAAGCTAGGGACACCATTCCTTACCCATACTGGCTAATAACCAGGACTCGACAATTAGGGCAATCTACTCACCCATGGCGAGTAGATTTTAGCCCGGCACGGTGCCGCAGCGCAATCAGCGCATGCGCAGCGCAGCCGCTTGTCAAGCCCTGCTAATAATCATTAATGGACTTAACCTCCATGAATTTATCTAGTTCTCTTTTAAACCCTGTTATTGTCCTAGCCATCACAACCTCCTCAGGCAAGGAATTCCACAGATTGACTATGCACTGTGTGAAGAACTTCCTTTTATTTGTTTTTAAACCTGCTGCCCGTTAATTTCATTCGGTGGCCTCTAGTTCTCGTATTATAGGAACAAGTAAATAACTTTTCCTTATTCACTTTCTCCACACCACTCATGATTTTATACATCTCCATCATATCCCCCCTTAGTCTCCTCTTTTTCAAGCTAAAAAGTCCTAGTCTCTTTAATCTCTCCTCATGGGACCCGTTCCAAACCCCTAATCATTTTAGTTGCCCTTCTCTGAATCTTTTCAAATGCCAGTATATCTTTTTTGAGATGAGGAGACCACATGTGTACACAGTATTCAAGATGTGGGCGTACTATGGATTTATATAAGGGCAATAAGATATTCTCTGTCTTATTCTCTATCCCTTTTTAAATGATTCCTAACATCCTGTTTGCTTTTTTGACTGCCACTGCACACTGCGTGGATATCTTCAGAGAACTATCCATGATGACTCCTAAGATCTCTTTCCTGATTAGTTGTAGCTAAATTAGCCCCCATCATATTGCATGTATAGTTGGGGTTATTTTTTCCAATATGCATTACTTTACATTTATCCACATTACATTTAATTTGCTATTTTGTTGCCCAATCACTTAGTTTGGTGAGATCTTTTGAACTTCTTCATAGTCTGCTTTGGTCTTAACTACCTTGAGCAGTTTAGTATTGTCTGCAAACTTTGCCACCTCACTGTTAACCCCTCTCTTCAGATCATTTATGAATAAGTTGAATAGGGTCCTTCATGGCAGAGGGCTAATGGTGTGTGGAGTATAGGAATAAGGGCAGAGCCTTGGGAATGTGGGAGGATCAGGGCAGGAGGCTAGAGTTGTGGGGGGGTACAGAAGTCCGCGTGGGGGGTTGCAGAAGAGCTCAGGGCAGAGGGCAAAGGCTGGAGGTGCGAGAGTGAGGGTTGGGGAATGAGAAGAGGCTCAGAGCAGAGGGTGGGGATGCAGGAACTGGGCCAGGGGTTGGAAGGAAGGGACACGTGGGGGAGCTCAGGGGAAAGGGTAGCTGCAGGCTTCTCTCTGGGGTGGCCCAGGGTGGCAGGGACTGCACCCTGCCCATCAGCTTTTCCCCAGGGCAGGTGTGCACCCTGCCCATTGGCTTTTCCCTGGGGTAGACATGCCCCAGCCCGCTAGCTCGTCCCCAGGGACAGGGAGCTGGGGCTTTCTCCATCTCTCCCTACCTCTCCAGCACCCTTGCTTAGTGCTGCGGCCAATGGCCAGAGGGTGAGGGGTTTGGGACAGGGAGGCCACTTACCCAGTCGAGTGACTGACAAGAGGGAAAACTCCAGCGCTGGCCACTTTCTTGTTGGTGTGCCTGCCCTGAGTGGTAGCTCTGCAGCATGGTTCTCCTGCACGTTCACTGCCCCCAGTGGTTACTCTGTGGTATCACTGATCAGTCACCTCCCTTTCCATGTTATGGAAAATAGTTCCATTCCAGGAAGACCCCATTTTCCTGGCACAATCAAACCCTAACCTTGCTTTAGGTTAAGAGAAGAGGAAGATGCATTCCACATTTGGTGGTCCTAGCTCTTACCATTTAGGAGGAGTTATTGAACAGATGGGAGTTGTTGAACAGGACTCTCAGATGGGCAGACAAAAAGATACACATTTCTAAAATATACAACACTCTTGTCATCTGAAGTAGTGGGTTGTGCCCATGAAAGCTCATGATACCATCTACATGTTTTGTTAGTCTTTAAGGTGCTACGAAACTGTTTGTTGTTTTTTAAGTTTTTCCTATTACAAACTAACTCGGCTACCCCTCTAAAGCTCTAAAATATAGAGTTAGGTTATAAATTGTGCATAGCCTTGCTTTGTTTCACACACAAACTTTAAAATATTTTAAAGCATCTTTTCTAAACTCATTTTTTTCACATTGTACATCATTTTCAGACTATTTCTCAGATAATCTAGTTGCCTGGCAGAGGTACAAAACCAGCTTCCACTCAGTTTGAATAGCATCGCTACAGTGCAGAACAAAACTTTGAACATCCCATTACTTATAGGTTTCATTGAGAGAAGGATTCCTGGAAATAGGCTTATGCCTTATCTTTATGAATTTTTCAGTCATTAAGAGAAAAGCAGTTGTGTTTACTGGTTCAGTGGGGTTTTGTAACGTAATGTTCCTCCATCACCACCATTATAGATGCATGGGTAAAAATATCCTTTTTCACACAGAGTGTGAATTGAGCCTTTATAGGTCATTCTTTTCATTTGCAGGAAGAAGCTGAAATACAAGCAGAACTTGAACGTTTGGAAAGAGTTAGAAATCTTCATATACGAGAACTCAAAAGAATAAATAATGAAGATAATTCACAGTAAGTCATTAGATTTTAATTTTGCATGTTTATTCTTAAAAACCTAATGTATCTTAAAAACCACCTTCACCAAAATTGAACAGAATATGCTATAATGTTTTATTGGGACATCTCCTTGTTTTAATACTTATCTTATCTTAAATGGATTGTAATTATACCTAAAAATAATGATACAGTGTAATAATTTTACAAGTCATTGTACATGTAGAGCTGAAAATGCAGAATATCTAAAATTTGCTACTTCACAATTCTGACATAAAGAAATAGTTATGGGGAACTCTAAAGCAACCCACTCACTTGAAAGTAATTCCTAAAGATGTAAGAAAGTCTTGGGGAATTTGCAGAAATGTTATGATCATATAAGACTAAATTCAGCTGTATTGAAGTATTGTTCACATATTTATCAAAGCACCAAAAAGCTCAAGAAAACAAATTACTATTGTGTGTTACTGATACCTACTGCAAGATTTAATTTGTGTGATAATCGATAGTAAGATAAAACTTGCATCAGGAATTAACTTTGAATCTACATATTACATAACTGAGCAAGATGAGCTTGTCTACAATGGAAGAGCGTACTGAAAGTTTAATTTTATGTTTACTCTTTCGACTATAACAAGACTACACATATAAGTTTCAGCTTTTTCTGAAAGTGTTAAAATGCATGGTAATGCAATTGGATGAATATTTGTAATGTTTTAATGGTTGTCATATACTAGGAAAGTTGTGATTCCTGTGAGGCTGTAGCAGTAGGGCTATCTTTTGCCACTGTTCTGGGTTCAAGAAGCATCTGACACTGATGTTTTGTATAAAAGCCACTGGCACAATGATGTCCTTTATAACTCTGTTGACCTGAATATTTGGTTAACTTAAAAGAAAGCATACTTAAAATAAAAATAAACAGATTGCCATGCCACCAGAGATAGTAGGAAGTAACCCACAAAAGGTGCGTGAGGGATATCTCCCACCCGAGTGAGCTTGGCATATTGTGATGGGATTCTCCACCAAGCTAGGCATGGGAGATACCACTTGCGCACCTTCCCTGGGTCATTTCCTACCATCTCTGGCGGTGTGACAATCAGTGAGGCTGCGGGGTCCTCCAGCTCCGTAATGCAAGTTATTCTCCTGTCCTGGGATGCCATTCTGTACTGAGAAGGAATGTTTTCCTTCTGTCCTCCTGGCATTCGAATAAGAATGGATTTGAGGGCTTTGTTATGTGTATCACACTAGTTTTGGATCTGATAAGGAAGGAAATTTTCCAACTTCATCTCAACAGTGCAGAGACTGAAAGGGTGAGAGAGGTGGTAAAATTAATTTTGCAACCTAACTTGATATGTGTACAGTACATATTCCATATATGATAATTGTTCCATAATGGTCTGCTTCCCTGTTGCACTGGAATTGGAAGGCATCTCCTAAAGAAATTGGAGAATGAAGTTGGCATTTCCCTTTCAGTTCTAGTGTTCTGTGATTCTGTGGTCCCAGCATTATTTATGGAGTAGAGGGCTGTTAGTATGGGTAGAAGAGATTATCGAGATTATTTCCTGTGCTTGAAAAGTTATTGCAAATAGCTCCCCGGTATGTGACTTAATGTTGCAACCGAATTAAGCCACCATTCTGGTGTCATGTTCTCCTGTAGTATCTGGGGAAAAGGCTAAACTCTGGGATGGGGGAGGGAAAAAGAAATGTTAAGAAATATTTTCGGTTCATTTTCCCCTTGAAAACAAAGAAGAAACTGAAATTGGTGATGTAAAATACAAATAAAAATATAATTGGTATGGTTTGTGAACCAATAGAATTTGAAAATCAAAAGTTGCTATAACACTTGTTTCCCAGACAGTACATATCCAAAAACTGCTGACATTTTGTTTGTCATTAGATTCAATTCACATATAGTAAAAACAAAAACAGTTAAAAATTTAATGGTTAAAATTTAAGACTCTTCACATTCACTCAAAAAAAAAAGACTTGGACAAAACTAACTGAATGGCAGTGTTTTGGTAACAATTGTTGATTTGCTATGATAGACTGAAAACATTAATATACTATTTTAAAAATTGCATTGCTGTATATTACAAAGCAGCCATCAAATTCTAGTAAAATATTACTGAGCAGGATTTATCCTTTTATATAAACTAAGTTTAAATAATAATACAAAGAGACCTACATACCAGGCTCTCCTATCTCAGATAGTCACTTGAAGTCTCCCTACTTTCTTTTTAAGGTTCAAAGATCATCCTACATTAAATGAACGGTATTTGTTACTTCATTTACTTGGTCGGGGTGGCTTCAGTGAAGTATATAAGGTAATATGTATTTTGGTCTGCTAATATAAAATCTGATAGCCACATAAGTTTGTATATATAATTTGCTTACTTTTGATCTCCTGAGCTAAGAGGGTTCGAATACTGTAGCACTAATTAAACAAAGATTCGGGAAAAAAACATTAGCTTTTATATGGAGCCTTATGCTTATATAATCAACAGACGAAGGCTTTATTGGTCACTAAAAGACTTTTACTCAGTGCTGCCTATCTCCTTCAGGGCAGGGGGCTGGCAGTGGAGAGTGGAAGGAAGTTGCAGGAGTCAGGGCAGAGCCTTGGGGATTTAAGGGGGGCAGGGCAGGAGGCTAGGAGCGTGGGGGTGCGTATGCAGGAATCAGGGTAGAAGGTCTTGGGGGGGTTGCAAGAGTTAGGGTTGAGGGGTGAGAAGGGGTTCAGGGTATGTGAGGGGATCCCACCTGGCAGGGGCCTTCTCTCTTCCCCTCAGCTGGTTCCCCATCCTGCAAGAGCCTTCTCTTATCTCCCCAGTGCTCTCCTGATTGGCAGAGGCCCTTCTCTCCCCTGCCCCCCCAGCCTCTCCCGCAGCCAGCAGGGGTCTTTTCTCCCCCTACCCCAGCGCTGCAGCCAAAGGCTGGGGAAAAGGGTTTGGGATGGAGGGCTACTTATTCAGTCTGGTGGCAGGCAAGATGGTGAGCCCTAGCCCCAACTAGACACTCCCTCAGTGATGTAGCTGCCCCTAGTGGTCACTCTGCAGTATAGCTTCCTCCACACTCGCTGCCCCCAGTGGCCGCTGTGACTATTGCATTCTTCCTCTCTGCCCCCTCCCTTTCCATGTTATGGAAAACAGTCCCATTCCAGGGACTTCCCATTTTCCTGGCCCTACCAAACTCTGGCCTTGCATTAAGTTAGGATAAGAGTAAACTGTATACCACATTTGTTGGTTCTAGCTCTTATCATTTAGGAGGAGTTCCAGAACAGACAGACTCACAGACACAGACGCACTCTAAAACAGAGAGAGATAAGGAAGAAGCCAGGATTGTGACTCTAGTCTTGCTGATATGTCCATTAAGGAAAATGTATTGTAGTAGACTGGAAAATTAGGAACTTGTGATACAATTTTTTAAAAAAAATTTGGTCTTTCTGAGCCTGGCAGAAGTAACCACAGCCATAGAAGGGTGCGCTTGCCACTGAAATGAGCCTCAATGAACCCAAACATAGAGATAACCTCTTGTATCCAGAGCAGCTCTGACTAACCATTTATTTTTCTGAATGTAAAATTGGCAGAAGTCTTGCTGGATATGAAAATATCTGAGGAAAGTAGAATAAAATTGTCAGTATTACGATCAATTATCTAGTGCAATTCCATGACTCTACAAACTGCATGTAATGTTACTTATATAATAAAGTTTGTATACTTCAAATAACTGGGTCTTCACATTTATGAAGTGTTTTTTACATCTGAATTCAAAAGATGGCTATGATGCATTTGTATAATTTAATTTTCCTTAGTTTGTAGACTTGTGGATTATATGCTGAATTTAGACCTTTTTTGTGTTATTTTTTTGTCATCTTTGGTTGTAACTGTTCCAAATCTGGTTTTCTAGGCTTTTGATCTTTATGAACAAAGATACGCTGCTGTGAAGATCCACCAACTCAACAAAAGCTGGAGAGATGAGAAGAAAGAAAACTACCACAAGTAAATATTAATAACTTAGAATTCTTGTGGTAAATTTAACTGTGTTCTATTGACTGTGGAAAGTTAACACATCATCTTCTTTTAGACATGCCTGCAGAGAGTATAGAATACACAAAGAGCTGGATCATCCCAGGATAGTTAAACTCTATGACTACTTCTCCCTGGATACAGATACGTAAGTGATATGACACTGATTTTAGAACATTCCTAGTATTTTTAATTCCTTATCTTTATTAAAATGAAGACTGTATGTGAATGCCAAGTTTGAGATCCCCAACCCAGCTATAACCTCATTATCTAAAATGACTGGTGCAATAATGTTAAAGGACTCTAAAAGCTCCAGTTTTGGTGGGAGAAAAAATTCCCCCTGGTGCAGACATTGTGGAAGACAGTCGTAAGGCTTCCTTCTGAGGTTGCCCAGGCATAAGGGATGTGTTGGAATGGCTTGCATATAAATCAAGGTAGCACTGTAGTCTCATAGGACAGCCCAGGAAGCTGCTGCAACTTACACAGACCACCAGGGCTGTCTTCGTTACCCTAAGGCAGGCATGTCCAAAGTCCGGCCCGGGGGCCAATTGCGGCCCGTGTTCCGGTTTAATACGGCCCCCCAGGTAATATGGCAATATCTATCTTTTATGGCCCCCAACGAATCCATATATATTGAGATGAATACATTGTAAAATCTCAGTTAATGTCAGTTGGTCTAAATCAGTTATAAATATATTTGGACACAACATGTCTACTTGGTGTTATGTTCCTGTTCATATTTTTTGAACTTAAAAGTTGACAGACAACCTTTATTACCAATAATATGTAATGTACTTTACAATGTTCCTGACATATCCTAGATTTTTTTTTTCATCTGGCCTTCAGATATGAAAGGCAGAGTGATTTAACACCTGTTTAGATTTGTCATCCATGTGACGAAATGAAAAGTATGCCGTTTGCAATAAACTTTGCATAAAATAGTTAATTTGCATTTAATTTTAATGGTTCAAAGAATGTCAGGCAAAATGGTCGGCCCTCACGCATGTTCACTTCATCAAATCTGGCCCTCTTTGAAAAAAGTTTGGACACCCCTGCCCTAAGGGTTTCTCCTATTCCATGTGCAGGCTAACATGAGGTGTTTCCATAACTACTACCATGCTTCCCTTGAGCTTTTATAGTAGGGAATTTCCACTGACTACTCTATTAGTTGATAAGGTGGGGGTGCTCGCTAACCCCGCTGCGGCCCTGCAGTTTAAAAGTAATAGGAGCTGAGTGTGCAGCAGCCTGGCTCCTACTACTTTTAAACTGCAGAGATGCAGTGGGGTTAGATCCCAGGGGCTCTTACTACATTTAAAATGCAGAGCTACTGCAGGGTTAGATCTTGGGGCTGGCACGAGCTGGGATTGAACAGTCCCAGCTCGTTCTAGCTTCAGAATGCTGCGGCTCTGCCCCTCACCCTTCCCCCACACATACTGTGGAGATAGTGGTGCTGGGGGAACTGGCTTTTAAGTGCTGGGGGGAACTGGCCCCCAGCACCGGCTCCTGCTTCTCTCCCCCTTGCTGACACAGAAGCAGCAAGAGGGAGGGGAAGACTTGACTACCCGATAAGCATATGCTAGTAGTTGACTAGTTGACTGTTCCATTACATCCCCATTTCAGAGACCCAGTAAAGAATTCCACAGTAGGAGATTAAAATACTTTTGTTACCATGAAACTTGTCTGTACAAAAAACAAAGTTTTTACATACTCTCACTTGTATTTCTGTAGTCTATTTTGTTTCTGAATGCAGACGCTTTTGATGTTTGGTTTTTAAGTAACTAGTTATTATGCCAGATTCCCTTAATTTAAAAAGCTAGTTTTACTGTTGTTCATGTAATCAAAATACTTAACTTGTCAGTATCAATCTTTTTTCATATTATTGTACAGTTAGGCTATGTCTACACAGCAGCATTATTCCGAAATAACATAGTCCGCATTTACACAACAAGCAGCTATTTAACATAATATTGAAATAATGTTGAGCTGGAGGATTTCTTATTCTGACTCCTGTAACCCTCATTTTATGAGGAGTAAGGGAAGTTGGAAGAAGAGTGCTCTAACTTGGACTTCCTGCTGTGTAAACAGCACCAAAAGCTGAAATAACTTATTTTGACTCAAGCTACGCAGTAGACAGCTCAAGTTGTGTAGCTTATTTCGAATTTAGCTCTGCTGTGTAGACATGCCCTTAGATGGCAATTTATATTCTACCTTATCTGACACTGTATTTATGAATTTTTACTCTAGGTTTTGTACAGTATTGGAGTACTGTGAAGGCAATGACTTGGATTTCTATCTCAAACAACATAAACTGATGTCAGAGAAGGAAGCTAGGTCAATTGTAATGCAAATAGTAAATGCACTACGGTATCTCAATGAGATCAAGCCCCCTATTATACACTATGATCTTAAACCAGGTAAATTAAAAAAGTTACTTTTGAAAATCTAATAATTTTGTTCTTTTGAATTATATTTGTAATTCATGCTGCAAAATCTCAAGTTAACTTCTGGTTGTCATTTCTTCTTAAACATTTCCAAAATCCTTCTTTCTCTTACATCTTTACTGCTGAAACCTTTATCTATTCTTTGTCTATCACTTTCCTCAACTCTTCAGTCATTTAGCATTATTTTGTGATTTTTATTTATGGGGTAAGTCCCTGTCACAGGGTGTAGCCCTCATTGCCAGACCCGCACCTCTTCTGGGGATTGGCTTGAAGCGGAAGCCTATGTCTGTGGTTGGCACACCAGAACTCAGTCTTTGCATTCTCTTCTCGACTCAGGCCCCTGGCTAGGTTACCATCTTTGTTTCCCTCTTCTGGAAGGGAATCTGTGTCCAAAAGTCAAGCCATTTCCCCAGTGAGGTGTTGTTGGGGGGGGGGGGGTCCAGGCCCACACACTAATCCAACCCTCATCCCAAGTACGCTGTAAATAGCCTGCTGTTGTTTCCCTGTAATCTCCAATGGCCCTAGCACTACCTTCTTCGCCCTTACCTCAGGGCACTCAGCTAGGCTCCCTAAGGCAACTAATACTACTCTGCCCTGAAGTTCCCTTTTATCTGAGCTTTTAGAACCTGAATTGGTCCCTGCATCTCCTCCCTGATTGGCTGTGCTTTACATGGCCTCTCTGGGCTGTTGGGAGGGGGGGGGGGGGGGCTCACATCCAGAGCATGGAGGAGATCACCTCTTCTGTGCCTGTGTGGGATAGACACCTTATCACAGATCCAGAGAACATGATGGACACTTTCAGAAATAAGAAAATAATTTGTTTCCTTTCCCTTTGATTTTTTCCAGAATGCTGCCCTAAAAATAATTTTCCTTTAGTGTGCATTTTCCTTGTCCACTGAAATCCTTTCACTGGCTATCACTGCTTACATCTAGTTCCAGCTTTTGTTTTCACTTTGCAGTCTGTGTAATTTCACTCATTTCTACAACTGTTGTCCTTCTTTGCTATCACCAGGTCTCTTTCCTACCTGCTCCCTTTATATCCTCCTTCCGCTGTCCTCTTCATGTCCTCTTTCATGTTATTCCCCTTATGCCTAGAACAGTCTCATTTTTCTTGCATGTCTAATAGCCATTGTCTTCAGATCTCTCTTTAATTCTTACCACATCCATTAAATCTTCCAATAATGACTCAGCATAAAGTACATAAATTGAGTGTGACCATTTTAAACAAACAGATTTAAGGTTTACACTATCTTCTACCTATAGCCTTCCTTTGGCCTTCTGTTTTATTTAGTACTGTCTTTATGAATCTTAAATTGTTAACCTCTTGAGACAGAGTTATTGTTTTTGTGGCATACTGTAGAACATCAAGCCAGAGCTACTACTTTGTAAGTAGGAAACTTTTAACATGGATTTTTCTTAGGGTAGAGATGTACAGTATGCATGCTCTTTTGAACAGTTCCAGAGAAGGACTGTTCTCATATAGAACAGTTCTGAATATATTTTAAGGCAACTTAATTTAATATTTTGAAGATAACACAAGATTGGTAAAAAAATTTTTTGTTTAAATAATGAATAAAATGCAATACTATAGGAAAACATAGTATGAGAAATACATTGTGCAGTTTAAAAACATGGGGGGAGGTCCTTGGCCTGTCTGTAGCCCCTTTGCACTGTTCTTGAGGGCCCAATATAGACTGGCCCTAAAGCCAACTTAACTAGCTTCCTGTGAATTCTGTGGTGCTGGTAGAACATGTTTTGTGGATAAGTAGTGGAAAAAAGTTCAGTGCCAGTTGTTGCTGTGATTTGGTGTTTCACAGCTACCCAATGAGTCCCTTAAAAGGCCATTGCAGTTGGGATCAGCTTAGGAACAGCACATGGATCAGCATGGTTTGATGAGGAGACTAGAAAGGTGGTTGGTGTACAGCTGTTGTAGATTGCTGCAGGTTGACCCTATGATGACTCACTTATTTAGTATGCTTGTGATAAGGTTGCATATTAATAATTTTTTGTTGTTGTTAGGCAACATCCTTCTGGTAGATGGAACAGCATGTGGAGAAATAAAAATCACTGATTTTGGTCTCTCCAAAATAATGGATGATGACAGCTATGGTGTGGATGGAATGGACTTAACTTCACAAGGGGCAGGAACTTATTGGTAATTTTAAGTTTGGACAGATGTGTTGTTTAAATTCTTATCATTGTTCAAATTTCAATAATGTGACATCAGTTTTACACAGATATTTAGGATTAAAAGTGTTAAACAAGAAAAGGATTTATACGCAATATTTAACCTGTGGATCTTAGTGTTGAAGAAACGTAATTATACTGAATTTTGTAGGATGCATAACATAACCAAATGTTTACAGGAGCACTAATAACATCTACAGTTACATTAGTGAAGATAAAATTACTAGGACTATCTGTTTTTCAAATCTGAGGATCAGATGAAGTAAGAGAGAAACACCGTTCTTTCCTTCTCCCCTCCCTGCCCAAAGCATAGTCTAGCACAAGTAGGTGCAATATGAAGGGTTTTATTATGGTGGGATTTTTTTTCAAAGTTTTGGAAAAGTGAAATTGCAGTAGAAAGACCTTTGATCACTTCTAGTATGGCAATTCCTATGTTTCTATTTTTACTTCTCCTATGGAAGCCAGTTTGTACTTCATTCATAATCTTTCAGGAGGGCAGCAGCCAGGATATGTATTTGAACATTTTGAAAGAAACATCATTTTATTTCAGAATATTATAAACATGTTTTCCAAGAAGAAAATATATATTAAACTTATGGCTTTTTTGCAAGTTCTTGACAGCTCTCCCAGGTATACTGGGTTTGCATAAATGCTTACCACTGAGAAATGTTGTCAATTTCAAGAACTTTAGATCCCCATATCATCATCAGATAGACCATGTATATGAACACATTAAAATAATCTCTTTGTCTTAAAGGTTCGATTGATTGGAAGACTGACCAGCCATATTATATGTACAAGGATAATACATATTTCAGTAACGATGAGAAGTCCTATGGTACCTTATAGACTAACAGATTTATTGGCGCATAAGCTTTCATGGGCAAAGACCCACTTCATCAGATTCATGATGAAGTGGGTCTTTGTCCACAAAAGCTTATGCTCCAATAAAACTTTTAGGCTATAAGGTGCCACAAGACTTCTCGTTGTTTATGCAGATTCAGACTAACGTGGCTACCTTGATACTTGTCACTATATATTTCAGTATTTGTTACATGTGTACATATAGGATAAATGTATACTGTTTCAATATAAAATGGTTATGGAGTGTTCTCCATTGTTGTCTATGTTTCACACTAAGGGTGTGTCTAGACTAAAGGGATTTTTCGAAAAATGTGGCCTTTTTTTGAAAAATCTTTATCTACCTCTAGACTGCTGCTGCATTTTTTCGAAAATAAATCGAAAGAATGCAGAAGTTTTTTTTGACTGCAGAAAAACTCGTTTTACAAGGAAGAACGCCTTTTTTTGAAAGTGCTCTTTCAAAAAAAGGTGTGATGTAATGCAAACTGTGCTTTTTCGAAAGAGAGCATCCAGAATGCTGGGTGTTCTCTTTCAAAAAAGCCTCTTTTGAAAAAGGTATGTAGTCTAGACGTAGCCTAAGTTAAACCATTAGGAGGACCTATGAGAATTAAGCATTTCTCACATGCATACCTGAAACATGCCACGAAATTGCAGCACATACCGTAAACAAAGCATTTTAAAAATGCGTGCCTAAATACATTTCCCAGATCAGCCCAAGTTTAAAAATCCTGTAGAAAAGTAAGATTAAGAACAGTCTGACTTCTCACATTTGAAAAATATGTGGGACGTGGGGGAGGTGCCCGCTTTTTCCTGCTGCTTAGGGAGTTAAAGGCCAGAAAGGACCATTAGATTATCTAGCCTGACCTTCTGCATATCGTAGGCCACTAGCCACATCCACACATTTAAACCCAGCAATCAAAATTAGACCAAAATATTACAGTCCACAGGACTATTGTGCGTCAGACAGAGAATAGGAGGGACCGAGGTGCACCAGGACTCAAAGCCAAAGTCACCATTAGGGAATGTTAAAAGTTGGTTAAATAGGTAACCATATAACCACTGAAAATCCCAGCAGTTATATGCTGTGGGCTCTACAGTATAAAGGTTAAATAAGCTTTATGTTGCGGAGTGCTCAGCTGGGAGTGGGACTGCTCTGCTACCCACTGCCAGCCCAGCTCCTGGGGAGGTGGCTTCCCTGTTGCAGGGTAACCTTCTTTCCAGGAGTGAAGTGGGCATCCATTGCCTGCCCAGTTTCCGGAATGTAGGCTTTGCTGCAGCAGTGAAGCTGCTGCCACAATGAAACTGCCTCCCTGGGAGCTAGCTGATTGTAAGAGACACCATTAATTGATAGACTCATAGACTTTAAGATCAGAAGGGACCATTATGATCATCTAGTCTGACCCGCTGCACAGTGCAGGCCACAGAATCTCACCCACCCCTCCTAGAATAATCCTCTCACCTATATCTCAGATATTGAAGCCTTCAAATACTTTGAAGACCCCAAGATGCAGAGAATCCTCCAGCTGTGATCTGTACGCCATGCTACAGAGGAAGGCAAAAAACCTCCAGGGCCTCTGCCAATCTACCCTGGAGGAAAATTCCTTCCCGACCCCAAATATGGCGATCAGCTAAACCCTGAGCATGTGGGCAAGACTCATCAGCCAGACACCCAGAAAGTTCTCTATAGTAATTCCTATCATCCCTCCATTGACCTATTTCCCACTGATAATGAATGGTCAATTAGTTACCAAGATCATGTTATCTCATCAAACCATCCCCTTCATAAACCCATTTAGTTTAATCTTGAAACCAGATAGATCTTTTGCCCCCACTACTTCCCTTGGAAAGCTGTTCCAGAATCTCACTCCTCTAACGGTTAGAAACCTTCATCTAATCTCAAGACTAAACTTCCTACTAGCCAGCTTATATCCATTTGTTCTTGTGTCCACATTGGTATTAAACTTAAATAATTCCTCTCCCTCCCTGGTATTTATCCCTCTAATATATTTAAAGAGTGCAATCATGTCCCCCCTCAGCCTTCTTTTGGTTAAGGTAAACAAGCCAAGCTCCTTGAGTCTCCTTTCATAAGACAGGTTTTCCATTCCTCGGATCATCCTAGTGGCCCTTCTTTGTACCTGTTCCAGTTTGAATTCATCCTTCTTAAACACGGGAGACCAGAACTGCACACAGTATTCCAAATGGGGTCTCACCAATGCCTTGTATAATGGCACTAACATCTCCTTATCCTTACTGGAAATACCTCGCCTAATACATCCCAAGACCGTATTAGCCTTTTTCACGGCCATGTCACAATGGCGGCTCATAGTAATCTTATAATCAACCAGGACTCCGAGGTCCTTCTCCTCCTCCGTTACTTCCAACTGATGTGTCCCCAGCTTATAACTAAAATTCTTGTTATTAATCCCTAAATGCATAACCTTACACTTCTCACTATTAAATTTCATCCTATTGCTATCACTCCAATTTCCAAGATGATCGAGATCTTCCTGTATGATATGCCAATCCTTTTTTGAATTGGCAGTAGCTCCCAACTTTGTGTCATCTGCAAATTTTATCAGGATACTTCCACTTTTGGTGCCAAGTTGAGCGATAAAAAGATTAAATTAAATTGGCCCCAAAACTGATCCCAGAGGAACTCCGCTAGTAACCTTCCTCCAACCTGACAGTTCACCTTTCAATGTGACCCACTGTAGTCTCTCCTTTAACCAGTTGCTTATCCACCTCTCAACTTTCATATTAATCCCTATTTTTTCCAATTTAATCAATAATTCCCCATGTCGTACTGTATCAAATGCCTTACTAAAGTCGAGGTAGATTAGATCCACTGCATTTCCTTTATCTAAAAAATCTGTTACTTTCTCAAAAAAGGAGATCAGGTTGGTTTGGCACGATCTACCTTTTGTAAAACCATGTTGTAATTTGTCCCAATTGCCATTAGCCTCAATGTCTCTAACTACTTTCTCCTTCAAAAATTTTTCCAAGATCTTACATACTACAGATGTCAAACTAACAGGCCTATAGTTACCCGGGTCGCTTTTTTTCCCTTTCTTAAAAATCGGAACTATATTAGCAATTCTCCAGTCAAATGGTACAACCCCTGAGTTTAGAGATTATTAAAAAATTTTGCTAATGCACTTAAAAGTTCATGTGCCAGTTCCTTTAATATTCTTGGATGAAGATTATCTGGGCCCCCCGATTTACTCCCATTAAGCTGTTCAAGTTTGGCTTTTACCTCGGATATGGTAATATCTACCTCCATATCCTTAGTCCCATTTGTTATGTTATCATTATCCCTAAGCTCTTTATGAGTCTCATTAAAGACTGAAGCAAAGTATTTGTTTAGATATTGGGCTATTCCTAGATTATCCTTAACCTCCACTCCATCCTTAGTAATTAGCCATCCTACTACTACTTTTTTTGTTTCTTTCCTATTTATATGACTATAAAACCTTTTACTATTGGTTTTAATTCCCTTTGGAAGGTCCAACTCTACCTGACTTTTAGCCTTTCTCACTTTGTCCCTACATGCTTTAACCTCAATAAGGTAGCTTTCTTTACTGATCCCTCCCATTTTCCACTCCTTATATGCTTTCTGCTTTTTCTTAATCACGTCTCTGAGATGCTTCCTCATCCAGCTTGATCTAACACACCTGCCTATAAATTTTTTCCCTTTTCTAGGGATACAGGCTTCTGACAGCTTCTGCAACTTTAACTTGAAATAATTCCAGGCCTCCTCCACCTCAAGATCCATAATTTCTTTAGTCCAATCAACTTCCCTAACTAATTTCCTTAATTTGTTAAAGTTAGCCCTTTTGAAATAAAAAACCCTAGTCTCAGATTTATTTTTGTTTATCCTTCCATTTAATTTGAACTGAATTAGCTCATGATCACTTGAGCCAAGGTTGTCCCCTACAACCATTTCATCTATGAGGTCCTCACCTCTCACCAAAACCAAATCTAAAATTGAATACCCCCTTGTTGGTTCAGCAACTACTTGATGAAAGAATTCATCAGCTATCACAAATAGGAAAATCTGAGCCCTATTATTATTACCAGCACTTGTTCTCCAGTCTATATCTGGAAAGTTGAAATCTCCCATGATTACGCAGTTTCCATGAGTATTTACTTCATTAAAAACATTAAAGAGGTCTCTATCCATATCCAAATTGGATCCTGGTGGTCTATAATACACCCCTAGCACTATCCCAGGGGAGGATCTGATAGTTTTCTTTCCCAATGTGATTTTTGCCCAAACAGACTCTGTCTTCTCCATTCCATCACTTTTTATTTCTTTACAGTCTACCTCATCTTTGACATACAGTGCGACTCCACCACCTTTACCCTTATTTCTGTCTTTCCTAAACAGCACATACCCTTCAATACCTGCACTCCAGACATGCCTAGTATTCCACCATGTTTCTGTTATTCCTATAATATCTGGTTTCACTTCCTGGACCAATAGCTCTAGTTCCTCCTTTTTGTTACCTAAGCTCCTCGCATTGGTGTACAAACATCTTAATTTTTGCTGTTTGGCCTCATTCACATTCTTTACCCAATTTGGCATGGACATTGTACCTCCAATATGACCTATTAGACTAGTATCCACCCTACCCTTCCTCATGTTCATTCTCCTACCCCCAGCTATTTCCTTTCTTACTTCGTTTTCCTCCCTCTCAGTGTTAAAATCCAGCATAGAGATTACCTGGACACCTCCCAACCGTCTCCCCCAAATTCCTAGTTTAAAGCTCTCTCAGTCAGTTGAGCCAGCCTCCATCCTAGAAGTCTATTTCCCTCCCTACTTAGGTGAAGTCCATCCCTAGAGAACAGTCCTCTTTCCATAAATGCCTCCCAGTGACCATACATCCCAAAGCCCTCCTTATAGCACCACTGCCTAAGCCCTCTGTTGATCATCATAATCCTCTCACATCTTAGTTGCCCTTCTCTAGGAACAGGCAGAATCCCAATAAAGATCACCTGAGCCTCAATTTTCTTGAGCGTCCTCCCCAGCCTAGCATAGTCTCCCTTAATTCGTTCCAGCGAGAATCTAGCCATATCATTTGTTCCTACATGAAGGAAGATCAATGGATTCCTTCCTGCTCCCTTAATAATCCTCTTCAACCTCAGTTCCACATCTCGTATCTTAGCACCTGGCAGACAGCACACCCTTATATTCTCCGGATCAGCTCTGGTTACAGGCCTATTGTTCTCAATAAGGAGTCCCCAATCACATGGACCTGCCTTTTCCTAGTGACAGTGCGATTCTCTGGTCTATCTCTAGCTTCCTCTGGCTGCAAGTCCTTGCCATTCCTATTTTCCCTTGTAATCCTCTTTAACCCATCCTGTATCCTCCTAATACTCATTATTGGTGTTGTCTCCATTAAGTCTTCCCCTTTATCTATGGGACTAGCCACTCAATAAGGCATCAGCTTATTGGCTAAATGTTATACTCTAACATCCCTAGTCACCACCGGACTGACTTAGAGGAAAAGTCCCTTCTGATCCCGGGTATCAGATCCTGATCATGTAAATAACCAATCTGCCAAGCACCTGAGAGGGAGAATGCTTGATGCTGCTTTGTTTCACTTGTCTGCCCTGCCCAATATCTCATCTCCAGGTGTTGACCCTCCCTGAGGTTGCAAATAAATGAGATATAAACACCCTTCCAGAATACCATGGGTTGTGGCAGGAAAGGAAATTAATCCGTTCCTGACTCCTGCTGTTGGCTGGTGAAACCCTGAAGCATGAGATCCAGATGCATAAGACAAAAATGGGCCCCAGGATAATTGTGGCCTTTCCCCTACCATCACGAGCAAAGTCATCGTACAGTAATTCTCATAAATCTTGTCCAACTTTCAGTAAGTTATTGGCCTCCACATCCTCTTTTGTGAGGCTGTTACAGAATCTAATCCCTCTGAGAGTTAGAAACCTCAGAAGCATACAGACCCCTTTTCAATCTATTAAAATTTTACAGATGTGCTTCCCCCCCCAAAAAAAACCCCAAAACAACCCAGTGTAGCCATGCCTGTAGCCTGCACGTCCCTCAGTCTGCATTGCTTCCCAAGCCGTGTTCCTCAGCCTGCTGGGGAAGCAGCGCAGGTTGAGGGACTTGCTGGCTGCCAGCACAGAGTCTCTCGGCTGCCAGCACAGAGTCTCTCAGCTCCCAACTTTCCATAGCCCCCCTACAGTACTGTTGTGGACCACCAGAGGTCTGTGGACCACAGGTTGGGAACCACTGCCTTAGAGCAATCATGTCCCTTTATGCATTTATGGAGAGCAGTCCTTTGCTTTACTAGACTAAGCAAGCCTTGTTCTTCCAGTACACCTGATACATTCTAGAATCACATTTGCCTTTTTCACAAGCTGCATCACATTGGTGGCTCATAATCATCCTGTGATAGACTCACACATCCAGTCTCTCTCCTCTCACTTCCAACTGTTGAGCCCTTGATGAAACAGAAATTCTTATTATTACTCTGAATGACTTTTCATTTTGTACTATTGAATTTCATCCCATGTCTGTCACTTCAGCTTTCAAGGTCATTCAGATCTTCCTGAATAATATTCTAATCTTCTTCTTTATGGATGATGCGTCCCTGCTTTGTTTCATCAGCAAATGTCATCAGCACACTTATACTTTTTGTTTCAAGGTTGTTTAAAAAATTTGTTTTTAAAGTTGAACAAGATTGGTCCCAAGAATAATCTTTGAGAAGCTCCACTAATAACTTTCCTTTGGTCCAGTAATTCATCTTTTGGCATAATCTCCTGCCTTCTCTTCTTTAGCCAATTACTACTTGAAATTACAATGTTTTTACTGATCCCTATTTTCCCTAATTTAAGAAATAATTTCCCTGTTGTCAGATGCTTTACTGAAGTCCAAGAATATTGGGTTTACTGCACTTCCCTTGTCTAAAAAATCAGTTATATTGTTCGAGAAGGAAATCAGGTCAGTCTATCATGTTCTACCTTTGTTAATCCTTATTGCATAAAATCCCTTTTAATATTTACCTCTATACATGTAATTATTCTTTTCTTCACAACTTGATCTAGAACCTTACATACTATAGGTTGTACTTCCCTGGTCTGGCACCCTTGGGACCTGACCAGTCCTGAACCAGGGAATTTGTCAGACCAAAGTAGGTCAGTGCCAGCCCCTCTGCTATTACCAGCTGTGGGGCTCTGCTCCGGTGGCAGCAGAGGGAGGGCTGGCATTTACTAAGCGGGGACAGGCAAGGCTACTGGGGGAAGAGGCAAGGTGGATGCAGAATCCCAGGCAAATTATACGTTTAGTTTTTGGTGTATATATAAAGATTATCTTTAATCTCCTTCCCATGCATACTGCATAATGGACCAATCTCATCCTTCCATAGTGTGTCTCTAAACTAAACTAAACTAAACTATACAGGCAGTCCCCGGGTTACGTACAAGATAGGGACTGTAGGTTTGTACTTAAGTTGAATTTGTATGTAAATCGAAACTGGCATCCAGATTCAGCCGCTGCTGAAACTGACCAGCGGCTGACTACAGGAAGCCTGAGGCAGAGTTGCTCTGCCCCGGGCTTCCTGGAATCAGCCGCTGATCAGTTTCAACAGCGGCTGAATTTGGATGCCTGGGACAGAGCAGCTAGGGCACTGCCGGGTAGGTCCCCGCAACGCCACACCTCAGCGCTGCGGGGACCAACCCGGCAGCACCCCAGCTGCTCTACCCCAGGTGTCCCCAAGTCAGCCACTGCTGAAACTGATCAGCGGCTGATTCCAGGAAGCCCAGGGCAGAGCAACTCTGCCTCGGGCTTCCTGTAGTCAGCCGCTGGTCAGTTTCAGTAGCGGCTGACTTGGGGATGCCTGAGGCAGAGCAGCTGGGGTGCTGCCGGGTTGGTCCAGTAGCCCAGGCGTCGTCGGCGAGAAAAGCCTGGTCTGCTGGGGGGAGCAGAGGGCGCACTGGCTGCGCCCCCCCCCCCAGCAGACCTGGGAGACGCTGGTGGCGGGACCGCCGAGATGCGCCACGGTCCCGCCCGCATCCTCCGCGGCTTTGCTCTGCTGTCCCACTGCCCACATGCTCCGCGGCTTTGCTCCGCGTCTCCCTGGTCTGCTGGGGGGCCTCCCCCCCCCAGCAGACCAGGGAGACGCGGAGCAGCTTTTCTCGCCCCGGAGGACGCGGGCGGCGGGACCGCGCGCATCTGGGCGTCCCACCGCTTGCGTCCTCCGGGGCAAGAAAAGCCCCGTTCGTAACTGCGGATCCGACATAAGTCGGATCCGCGTAACTCAGGGACTGCCTGTAACTAAAAAACTTATTATTTATTTAAATGTCCATAGCAAGAGCTAATTCAGCTTGACTTTTAGCAATTCTCACTTTACTCCTACATTTTCTAACCTCCACAGTGTAGATTTATTTGCTGATCAGCCCCCTTTTCTTATTCTCTATAGGTTCTCTGCTTAGGCCTAATACTTTTTTAGGTAGCCATTCATCCGACTGGGTTTGTAGCTTTTCCCTGAGGTTTTTTCTTCCTTTTCTTGTGATGCAAATCTTCAAGTGTTTGTTCATGTTAACTCCAGTCAGGTGTGTGCACACTGCATGCACAGCCATCAGAAGGCTTTTTCCTTAGCAGCTCCCATCGGGTCAGCTGTGGAGTGGAATGGTGCCTTCATGGTGCTAGATCGGGGTGGGTAAAAGGGCCTCCGTGGGCCGGATGCGGCTCACCAAGTGTGTTGATCCAGCCTTCAGAGGCCCTGCCGCTTCCCTGTCCCCAGGCCAATTAGGGCCTGCGGGTGGGGGAGCGCACAAAACTTCCTCCCGCCCTGCAAGGAGCATGCGGCACTTCAAAGTGCTACGCGCTCCTTGCGGGGCGGGAGGAGACGTCACGCGCTCCCCCGCCCCCAAGCCCTGATTGGCCTGGTGGCAAGGGAGCTGCGCAAAGTTTCCTCCATCCTGGGAGGAGCTCACAACACTTCAAAGTGCCGTACACATGCGCGGGGCAGGGTGAAGAAAGCTTCATGCAGCTCCCCTGCCCCTAGGCCCTTATTGGCACACTTTGAAGTGTCGTGTGCTCCTCGCATGGCGGGGGTAGGGCAGGAGGAGGATTTGCGCTCCCCCAGGCCAATCAGGGTCTGGGGGCGGGGGAGCTGTGTGAAGCTGAAAATTTTTAAAGTGGGCCCCGACCCAAAATTATTGCCCACCCTCTGTGCTAGATGTAGGACCCTGCCGATCCATGCCTCCTCCGTTCCTTCTTACCACCAGGAAAGGTTGTTGGAAGGGTGCTCGCTTATCTGGCAAGTGCAGTCTCTCCACAGCGTAGTTACTTTAGTTGTAGTTTGTGGTTAGTGTATATAGTAGATACTGTATATAGTGTATATATAATAAGCTTTGGGAGTGGGGTTTCCCCAGTCCCTTTCCCCCCTCCCCCCCCACACCCCTTCGGTTTCTGGGCATGGTGTGAGCCCAAGGCTTGAAACCCTATGGAAGCTACAGTAAGCCTATGCCAACACATGACCCACATGACTTGTGACACAGGGAGGTGCACCAGACAGAAAGGTGCAAGATTTGCAGGGCTTTCAGCCCCATAACAGAAATGAAGCAGGATTTTTGACTTGTGCAATTGCTCATGGAATGCCCTCTTCATCCCTAATCTACTGCGGACCGCCAGGACCCAGCATCAGACGCATTTGTTCGGAGTGCCCCAGCATCAGTACGTGACACGGTGTTGAGGAAGGACTGTTGTCTAAGAAACACTTGGCAGAGCACCACTCACTGAGGAGACAATCCAGCATCTCTCACTTTCACTGGTGGTGAGCTGAGCAGGGGTGCTCCGCAGTGCCAAAAGCAGTGTCAGTGGCAGGCACTGCATGGGTGTCTCATAAAGGAGCACCCAGCACTCATGCAGCAAGCATCAGTGTCATTGACTTGAGTTCTCCTGAGGGGACTATCGAGCCTGACACTCAGCAACTCCTCTGCTGCACAGTGCCAGGTAGATGAGTTGGAGCTACCCTTCACCACAGACACTTCTGAAGCTGCCAGAGATTTAATTGCCATAACAGTTCCTTGGACCCTGTCAGTCAGAGATGAGCCTCTGGCACTGTCTGAGGGGAAGTTGGCCATAACACAGCAGTTGCCCTCCGCCCGCCCGCCCGCCCCCACCGGCCTGGCACTGTTTGCCTCATCACTGCTCCAGATCATCATGCCACAGCACTGCTCTCCAAAGCCAGAATCCATGTGGGGTTTCCCAGCAGCAGTGCAACGATACTCCCCTTCCCTGACACTGAGGTCGGAGAGGCACTGATTCCTGAATGCAAGAGAGAACCTGCACTGGTCCCTGACACCAGAGTCCCAGAACTAGTGCCTCAACACAAGTGTCCCAGATCATTAGCTCAGCCCCAATCCCCAACGCAATATCCTTCAGTGCACTGCTCGTGCTCAAGAGCTATCTCATGGAACTTGGATGGTGATTCCTTCTATTCCTGTTACAGCCATCATAGATCTGACAGACAACAGAGGGCAGCACCAATGGCATATCACCACCAGTGACTGCCTCCAGCACAATGGCCCTTTTGGAACCTCTGGGCTTAACATCAGGCTGAGAGCTCCTTTTCCAGGGGCTTCTGCTCAGCGGCCTCTAAACACTGACCACCCCAGCCAGTAAAGCAATGACGTATGCTTTAGGGATCCAGCATGGCTTAAAGGCTGTTGTAATTGGGGCTTAAAATGGTTTTGTTGGGTTGCTGGAATGTTCGTGCCCAACAATATCATTGTCGCCCAGAAGTCCTTGAAGCTGTGCAGCTTAGAGTCTGTTTGTTCCAAAAATAATCCCGCACCTTCAAACAATATGTCCTGCAGTTTGCTGCACCTCCTAGGCAACCCAGATGCCTGTGATAAGTAATTCCTTGTCCTTGGAAGGAATCACCATCCAAGTTCCATGAGATGGCTCTTGAGCACGAGGCAGGATTTTTAGGATACGTCTTCACAGCAACATTATTTCTAAATAACTTAGTTTGTGTCTACATAGCAGGTAGTTATTTCGAAATAATGTTAAAATACTATCAAGCTAGAGGACTTTTTACTCTGACTCCTGTAACCCTCATTGTACAAGGAGTAAGAGAAGTTGGAGGACGAGTGCTCTATTTCTAAATAAGTTCTTTGTAGATGTTCCCAACGTAGCTCAATTTGCGTAACTTATTTCGAGTTAAGCCCTGCTGTGTATAAGCACAATCCTCCCATTCAGCATATTGACGGTCCCCAGAGTGTTCACCAAGTGCATGTTGATCATAGCAGCCTTCCTCCCTCTCTCAAGAATTAGCTGCTCGGGGCATGCCAGGGAGCAGGTGGAATCTCAGCTCCATGTTGTCAAATCCATTTTTAAGAGACTGGACCTCCTTCTCAGTGGGAACAAGTCAACCTTATCACAAACTTCGAGGCAATTTATCTCCCAGGACTTCAGACCAAACTAGCAGTCAACCTCAACAAATCATTCCACAACCATGGGTAGTCCATCTATCTAGAAGTCATGCACTCCATCTTCCAAAGATGGGGGTTTCAAATACATTTCTGATACCCTGAGGAAGATGCCTGCTGTATGCTTTCCTCTAATCCCTCTTGTGTACAAGATACTTCTGAAGGTCTGCAGGGACAGAGCCACGGTAATTGTCATGGCCCCAGTGTGACCTCAATAACACTAGTACAGCAGATTCCTACTAGTATCAGTAGATGCCCTGATAGTGTTACTACTCCACCTCTATCTGATCACTCAGGACCATGTTCACCTTCACCTGCAGTCCCTCCATCCCATGGCCTAGAAGTTTCATGGTGAAACCCTATGGAACTTTTGTGCTTGGCAACAGTAAGAGAGGTCCTACTTGGCAACAGGGAACCGTCCACCAGGGCCACTTACCCAGCTGAGTGGGAAAGGTTCACTTGCTTGTGTGCCTAGTGTTACATGCCTCCACTCCAAGCACCTCTATTCTCATTTGAGAGTATCTTCTCCACCTGAAACAAGACCTAGAAGTGGCATCCATCAAGGTACTGCTATCTTAGCTGTTTACTTAGGAGCACCCAGATGCTTAGACAGCCTGTCCCTGCATTGGCCTTTAACTTGGTCCTCTGCAGACGAATGGAGCCCCTGTTTGAACCACTGGCAACTTGAACTGAGGTGGCATGGGATTGCCAGAGTCCTGTATCCAGAGCCATAAAGGCACCACTCCAGAGCCTTCACAGCCAACCTGATGGGAGCTGCTAAGGGAAAATATTCTGATAATTGTGCATACACCTGATTGGAATGGACATAAACAGCACATCTCGAACAGCAGTTACAAGAAGGTTAGTCATTGTTTTTTCTTGTATAGTTGATTTGAAGAAATTCCAAGCCACCACCACATTGAAGTTATTTTTGCTCTTCAGGAGTTGTCTTCCTTATGTAATTATTTTAATTTCTCAAAATCTACCCTTTTTACAATAAAAAGTCATATTTGACACAGCTGGTTTTTATTATCTTTTTTCTTAAACTGAATCAGCCCATGATCGCTTGATCCAAGGTTATTTCCTATGACTAGCTGTTCTTTGATGTCCTCAGTACTCATCACAATAAGTCTAAAATTGCATGTTGGTTCAGTGATGATTTGAGGAAGAAAACTGTCATCCATCACATCTAGAATTATGTGAATCTCACCAATATTAGTCTCCAGGAAGTTAGTCTTTCATTATGATTGTTCCCAGTAGTATCTATCTCTAATAATATTGGAGATCTCTGTGCATATAAAGTCTGATCATGGGGGTCGATAGCAGGCCTCTGATGCAATCGCAAAATGACCCTTTTACAATCCTTCCGCAAAGTGATTTTAACCCAAACAGATTCTGTTCTCTCCATACAGTCACTTTGTAATTCTTTAATTTACCACTTGTTGACATACAACACTCCTATATCACCTTTACTTTTATTCCTCTTGCTCGTATACTGCATATATCCTTCGTCATTAATGTTGTATTTATTCCAGTCATTAATGTTTCTGTAATCTGTATAATATCTGATTTCACTTCTGCACCAGTAGCTCCAATTCCTCTATTTTTATATACAAGCATTTCAGTTGTTTCCCTCAGATTTCACTCTGCTTTTTTGCTCGTGATGTTCCATTATCATTTACTGTATATTTTCCAGTTCCTATGTATAGAAGCCAGATGTAGAGATTTCATGAGTCTCTCTCTCTCAATATTTTACCCTCATCTGCTAGTTTAAAGGTCGTCTTGTCAATTAGCTGAGACAATGAAGTTCACCGTGCCTTTATCTGTTCTGACTGCAAAGTCCTGGTCCAAGTTATGTTAGAATGTGCTTTTCAAGAGTCAGGTTAACTAACAGGATAAAATGTTATAATCAAGGCAAGCTGTGGGACTTGCCCATGGCAGCCATGGTGAGAGGTTGTAGGAAACAGCCTAGTTCTTGAAGATTGAAGATACTAGCCGCTATAGAGCAGAGAACAACCAGCCTGAGACCCCAAGGAGGGAAATTACACTCTCACCCTCCCTTCCTACTGGATCCTAACTTCAATAAGTAGGTAGGAGGCCCAAAGACATCTCACGTGTATCTGTTGGGAGGTAATGATTGCTGGGGACAAACCATCTTCTCTTTCATGCACACTGCAGGGAAAAGCAGGGAGCATTTTCATTGCTTACGGAAACTTCCTGCCTTGGATTTGCTCTGCCTCCCTGTTCTAATAGAGCTTTTGACTTTTCTGCTCTTTGCCATAGCACCTCCTCAGTCTGACCACTGGATGTGTAAAGTTAGGAAATAATGTTGGTCAGCCTGTTAGTCACAACTCTTCTGAACACTTAGCCTCTTCTTTCATTAGATTACCTGCAGTAAGGAAAGAAGTTGGGCTCAAACTTAATTTTAAATAGAAATGTCAACACTATACTCATCCATTCTGTAGCTTTTTCGTTCACTAAGTTTTATGTAATAGAATTTATTTTTACCTTTTTCTTTAGCTAACAAAACATAAAACATCCTTAGGAAATTATACAAAAAATTCCATCTGTTAAAAGAACATAATTTAAGTTGCACTCAGTTGTGTGTCCATCCATGTGCCTGCCTGTCTGTTCAAAAACTCCTCCTAAATGGTAACAGTTGGGACAACCAAATTTGGTATCCAGCTTCCTCTTATCATAACTCAAAGCAAGGTAGGGATTTGGTTGTGCCAGGAAAATGGGAATGTGCTTGGAACGGGATTTCTTCTCAGAAAATTGTACAGAAAAGAGACAGAATCACCAGGCAGGTGAAAGGCACTGGCTAAGGGCATGCTCCATCCTCCTCCTTCCCTCCTCTGGGACTGCCTTTAGGGAGGGCAGGGGCTGAAGCTCCATTTCCCCGTTCCTCCCCCCATTCATAAGGGGACATTGCTGGCTGTTTCCCTTCATCAGGGAACGAGGGGAAAGTGTATAGTTTTGTGCATTCTTCACGCTGGCTGGGGAGCACAGAGGAGCAGACAAACCCGCACCTGCCACAGCTGGGGGACATGCATCCCTCCCGTGGTTGTGCCTGCTGGAGCTGCAGCAGCCATGGATAGGTGCTTCACACCTGACCCCACGCTGCTGTGGTGAGAAAAGGCTGGGGCAGTCCTCTCTCCCTGGGGCAGCCTGCATACTGAGCCCCTTGTCTTCTGTCCCACCTTAAATCAATGATTTAAATGAAGCATATACATTATCTTTTTTAAAAAATGAGTTAAGAGCCAGAGCAACAGTGGGTAAATCTTCTAGTATTGAATAATATGGGTATGTTAGGATTATTTTTACTCATTCTGATATGTCTCTACAAATGACTTTACTTTTTTACTTTCTATGTACTATGTCAGGCTAAAGGTGCTGTCTGTTCCCCCGTAACAATATATATCTTGTGTAAATATTTGTATGTAAATATTGCCTTGTTTAATGTTTTAGCTTGGTGTAGGTTTTGGTTTAATTTATCATTTTCTGTTTCATCTTTTAAAATTATTGGTATATTAATCTTCTGTTACTTGGATAATAATGTTTGTAGTCGCTTATGCTATAAATACACATAACATCAGCTGGCAAAATTTTCAATATTGGGAGCTTTAAGTTTGGTGCTTAATTCCATATTTAGATGCTTAAACAAATGGCTTTATTTTTAAAAGTATTAGGCACCTATAACTATTTCTGATGCTCTGTCTACTTAAGGGAGGGAGATAGGGAGATATATGTTTATAAAATTTTGATCCTTGGCCTCTTAACTAGTCTGAAATGCTAATAATAATTGAAATGCTAATAATAATATTATAAATTAATACAACTTCAAAAAATAGTGGAGTCCATGACCTTTGTACCACTATTAAAAGCTTGCTTCCATTACATGGTGGATCGATGCTTATGGTTGATCCACTGGCCTTCGATTTATCGCATCTGCTTAAACGTGGTAAATTAATCTCCAGGCACTCTCCTGTTGACTGTAGTGCTCCATCAGGATGAGGAAAGTAGACAGGAGAGTAGCTCCTGCAATTTTACCACACAGCAAACACCACAGTAAAAAGGTTAACTTCAACTATGGTATCTGAGTAGTTGAAGTCACATAGATTAGGGCAGGAGTTAGTGTAGAGAAGGCCTAAGGTTCAACACCTCACATTGCTAAACTGACTGGATTTTCTTTAGAAACTAGCTTTTTTCTGTCTCCTAGTTTGTCTTCAAAAGGTTGATTCATAGAAGGAAATGCTATAAGATCATTTGAAGAGGAAGTTCTTTTATAAGAAATTTATGTAAAGTGTAATGTACAGAAGCTGAATATCTTCTATGTTCATTGTATCTCTTGTAAGCTATTCACTGCTTACTGTATGTACTGAATAGTGTACTTTCACTTAATTGATATACAGTACATAGCAGTAGGTCATCAAGTGTGAAGAAGGGACAGACATGAAAGGGTTACATAAGCTTTAATATTGATGCATATAAAGTACTGAATAGTTACATTTCAGTTTTCTGCTCCCATAATATATAATCATCTTGTGATTTGCAGAGAGGTTTCAATAAATATATATATATACTTAATTAATTAATATACCTCCTAGGAGAGCAAGTGTAGTACCCCAATCTCCAAATAATTAGTGTCTCAGGCATCAGTTATTTTGCCCACTCCTAGGAATATCACGTATGAGATAAAGAATCAAGTCTATTTTATTTAACAGGAGATTTCAATTTTTAGAAAATTAACTATATAATTGATTGGCTCTATTATTACCTGTGTCTGACACTATGGAAAATTGAAAATCACAATGTCAGTCTTTGATTTAAAAAACAAACTAACTTGAGGTAACTGTACCAGTGTTAAAAAATCAGGTGCAATCAGATGTATAACTTTGTGTTAGAACATGTTTTAAAGATTCTGGTGCATTTTCTTGCAGTGACAGAAGGTTTTGGTTTTACAGGTACTTGCCTCCAGAGTGTTTTGTAGTTGGCAAAGAGCCACCAAAGATTTCAAACAAGGTTGATGTATGGTCAGTTGGAGTCATTTTTTTCCAGTGTCTTTATGGTAGAAAGGTGAGATAAAATGTGTTTAAAAGTGTTGTACATCTTTAAGGCAAGCTTCTCTACTTATATCTCCACTACACACTGAAATTGTGGTAATAAAGATGTTAAATTGGTATTACTTTCATTTCTGAGTATTGATAGTTTGTTGATAACTCTTTCAAGCAAGAGGTAGAGAAACAAATATCCTAATCTGACATAAAAATGTCATTTTACTTAAGTGTAAGATATTTTTATTAGCACACAGGCAATTTAAAATCACATAAATTAAAATAAAGATATGTTGTCACTGAAATTGATACTTGAATCCTTCATGAAGAAATTTATCTGAATTTAATTTATTTTTCAGCCATTTGGTCATAACCAATCACAACAAGATATCTTGCAAGAAAATACAATATTAAAAGCTACAGAAGTCCAGTTCCCAGTTAAACCTGTTGTAAGCAATGAAGCCAAGGTAACATATTTGTTAGCCTCATTAATTGACATGATGCAAGTAATGAATGTATTGATTAGTTTTAAAGTATTAACTTTTTAAAATTAACACTTATTTAAGAATACCTGGTTACAGCCTCTCTTTAGAACTTAAAATTATATTAGTGTTTTTTGTACAATATGTCTCTTTTGAGACTTATTCAAGATCACATGCCCAAAGTAATCTGTGAAAGAAGTACTTCATTTCACATTTATAGTGTATTTCCTCCGGAAGGACTCCAAAGTGCTTCAAATCAGACCTTCCCAAAAATCCCTGACAATTTTTGGTGTTTATTCCATAGAAGACATTGCTGCCTTACCATATTAGCTAATTTAGTTGGTTGGCATCAGGCTGCTTCTGAAAACAGTGAATAAATCTGATAGAACCAGCCAACTTCACTGTTGGAATGCGCCTAGAAAATGCTCCCTTGAACATTCATGGTGTGCCAGTCACATTAACTCAAGCCTGATTTAAAAAGTACATGTTCTCAAGATCAGATCAGCTTCACAAGGAACAAAAATATCAAAATAGTTGGACTTCCATAGGGCATACAAGGCAGAAATCCATACATTTAAAAACTCATATTATTTTGGGGACTAAAAGAAATATCTAACTCCCGACTGCCTGGACGTTCTATTCAAGATTCTACAGTAAAGTGAGGATAAAAGAAGACTCCAGTTACTTTGATTATTAAAACTGTGGACAGCTATACCATAGACTAGATCCTAGAAATTTAGGGGAGAAAAGAAATCTGAGGTACTTGATTGTAAAATTGTTCTTATGCTCACTCTGGATGTTAGTGACCCAACTCATGCAAAAGCCCTTTAGCTGGTTCAAAGTAATGCTGTAGGAAAAGATGTGTGTGCTACCTCTAGTTGGAAAACAATTAACGTAACCAATCCAATTGGTGTAGAAGTAGGAACATTGTAGTAGAATCTTGTTCAAATACGTAAGATTCTTCCTCTGAAGGCTAAGAGGGTAAAGTAGACATAATTTAACAAATGAGGAGAGTACTTTTCAGGAAGATGTGAATCTTTTTGCAATGAGCCTTTTTGCTATGGCTAGTTCTGTTCGTGATATTTTTAAAAGGAATTTCATATTGAGAAAATTATAGTTAGGGGTCACATAAAGTTTAAGTAGTCATTTCAAGAAAAATTGCTTGTCCTGTCATTTTTGTTCTCAGTTTGGAAAATTTGGGTCTCTTGTATTCAGTTACAGGACATACGCACATATAGGATGAGAATAGGATGAGATGGATAAGTTTACATTTTCAATAGTTTATGCGCCTTACCTTTTAGTTTGTGTCTGATATTTTTTGTGATTGAATGTATTGAAGGGGAAAGCATGAAGCAACAGCTATTTAAGTATGGTTATAGTAAGAAAATGGCTATTTAAAACTGGCAACTTATTACCATGTTTTAATTCTGAAGTAGTATTTGCTTCCATTTAGTGACAAAAAATAATTTTTACTTCCCTTTTACTGCTGTTAGCATTAAATAACCCTTGTACTTATTTGAGAGAGATTAATTCTTTTCTGATATGCACACCATAATCAAGTGCAAACTAACCTGCAGTTGCAGACTTTCAATTGATGGCAACGTGGAAACAAGAAGGAAACCAGATTCACATTCAGATTTATAGACATGGAAGTTGGAAAAAACACGTTGTAAACTGAAAATTGATATAAAATCATTGAGATTAAATAAACATGAATATTTTGATGATGTTTTTACGGTCAGCTTTCTGTATGTGACTGCACTTTAAGATCCTCATGTAATTTTCTTCCTAATTGTGTTTAGCTGGTTGTGTGTGCGCGCGCGCTGTGGTTTTTTAAATGTTTATTTATTTATTTATTTTGCTTTATGTTCGCTATTGTTTCTACTATATTATAGGTGCACAAAGATTTTAAAAACAAAATTCTGCCCCAGGGACATCGCAAACTATTTTCAATAATTAATTATTTTTTTTTAATGCCCAAGAACTGCTTAATATTAATATACAAACACATATATTTGCATGATTTTTTACTTGTCAAGTAGGGAAGTAACATTGTTCTTTTCTAAAGACCTGCACATATTGGATATGAAGTAGTTACAGTAAATTATGATGAAACTGTTATGTACAAATCTGCTTTCTATGAAGTTCACATCTATAACAAATGTATGTTTTTCTTTGATCCTAAGTTTTTATTTTAGAACAAAAGGTAAAAAAAAGTTTTGAAATTATGAATGAATGGAATGTTTTTTTTAAATCGCATTTCACCAAGCCTAGATATGTAAGGGGGGGGAGTTTGCTGGGAGGGGATTTTCCAACCAGTAGCTAGCTTTTATAAAATACAGGATGCTAGAGATACAGTATGTTTCCAGCCTGGAAAGCTTATCAATAGTTTTTTGGCAGATTCCCTCATGTATAGGCAAAGCAGTGTGATTAAAACCTTCTTAAATTACAGAGGATAACTAAAATGGAATAATTTGGTCAGCTTCTCATCTACTCTCCTTCTGATTCACAGTGGAATTTTCTACAGTGTCCACAAAGAGAATCTACAGAAATCTTCTAAATTCTGGAAATTCACCTACCTTTGCAAATTTCTTACATGACATACGATCTTTTGAAAATATATTTGATTACGCATTCAGTAATCCTAGGACCATCTGACAGCCACTTAATTTCACTACCACAGTGCCTCCCAAATTAAATCTTTCTGAAATGGACAAAGATGATTCCTTCCCATCTACTGGCACCAATGTCCTATTTTTAGTACATTGCCATAGCTATCCTTGTTCTTACAGGAAAAAATATCACTAAATCTGCGAGCGAGAACACACTTCTAGCAGCACTGAATGGAAAAACAAGCATACCATATTTTCTGGCATATAAGATGACTTTTTATGCTAAAAACATCCCCAAAAAATCAGGGGTCATCTTATACGCCGGGTATACAGGCAGTCCCCGACTTCCAGGTACTAACGGGGCTTTTCTCGCCCCGGAGGACACGGACTACGGGACCTCGCGGTCCCGCCACCCGTGTACTCCGGGGCGAGAAAAGCTGCTCCACGTCTCCCTGGTCTGCAGACCAGGAAGACGCGGAACAAAGCCGTGGAGGGGCTCCGGCAGCGGGGCAGCCCAGGCGCTCCTGGGCTGCCCCGCTGCCGGCTTCCCCCGAGGCTTTGCAAAGCCGCGGAGGGGCTTGGGCTGCCCCGCTGTCCGAGCCCCCCCGCGGCTTTGCAAAGCCTCGGGGAAGCTGGCAGCGGGGCAGCCCAGGAGCACCTGGGCTGCCCCGCTGCCGGCATCCTCAGAGGCTTTGTTCCCGGTGTCCCTGGTCTGCTGGAGACAGTCCCCAGCAGACCAGAGGCACCGGGAGCAAAGCCGAAGCGGTGGCGGGGTGCCGTGCTTCTGAGGCTTTGCTCTGGCAAAGCCTCAGAGGCGCGGGACCCCGCCATGGCTGCGGCTTTGCTCCCGGTGCCCCTGGTCTGCTGGGGACCGTCTCCAGCAGACCAGGGACACCTCGAGCAAAGCCGGGGAGGCGGAGGGGCGCTGGGGCGCTGCCAGTTAGCCTCTTAAGGGGGGGTAGTCTTATAAGGCGAGTATAAGACGAAAACCTATTTTTTAACTAGAAAATTAGGGGGTCGTTTTATACGCCCAGTCGCCTTATACGCCGGAAAATACGGTATACCTGGAAAGATCATATAAACCCATGCATTCTCTCCACATTCTCAGACTTCTGCATTAGCTTCAACTTATTGATTGCAAATATTATTTCAAAACAGTAATGTGTTTTGTGTTTAAAGATATTTGTTTTCGTGTAAAATGTGAATTCCATGGTTTATCCATGAAGTTTTTCAAATAAGATTAATTTTTAATCTGACATTAGATTTGTTGTTACATTCTGGTGGATTAACAAGCAATTAAACAAAATGCCACTAAGGATGGTTAGTGTGAAGTCAAAAGTAAGAAGAGAGCAGAAAACAGAAGCAGAACTTTAAATCACAGTAGGTGGTAGAAAAGGTAGTGAAGAGGTTTTCAATTTTACCCTTCTGCAGAAAAAGTCTTGTAGGCAGAAGGAGGAAGATTATCTTCAAAGATTTTTGTTACAAGCTACTATTGCCATAGAAATGCCAGGGGCATCTCTGAACCTTTCTGTAGAATTCTGTCTACTCTGCATTTTCTTTAAACTTCCTATTGTTTTGACATAAAAGTTGCAAATTTCTGGGAACCTGTAGTTAATTACAAATTACATTATCTTGCTGAATTGAACCATTAGAAAACAACTCTTTTAGAATGTCAGACTGTTTAGAACGTGTTAAATCACTTGGAGGCAGAATTGGCTCATAAACAGCACTTATTTTGTTTGGAAGACTAATAATTTTTTCTTGTTTTTTCTAGGCCTTTATCCGACGCTGTTTAGCATACCGCAAAGAGGATCGATTTGATGTCCACCAGCTGGCTAATGATCCTTATCTTCTCCCTCACATGAGAAGATCAAATTCTTCAGGAAACTTGCATATGACTGGCTTGGCAGCATCTCCTACAACACCTACTTCAAGCATTATTTCATACTGAAATGTCTCCAAGTGAAGACTGGCATGATATCTTTGTAGTTTCCAAATGCAGACTAGTTTGTGAGCATTTGCGTGTTTTTACACAGGACAAGTTTGATTACTGTGTTTTCAGATTGAGGTCCTTCTGCTTAGTGTCATTTGTACGATGGGAATGGATCATGGACTGTGATTAAATTTACCCTTCTGACTGTAACCTTTAAACATTGAAGAATGACACTGCTTGTTGCACACAAAACGATGTGCTGTGTTTAAGAGTAAAGAAAAAGGTTTGGGTGTTTTGGGAGGAACACTGTAAATAATCTTTTTAATACTTATAAAGTACATTTGGTTGATACTGGAGAGTTCTACCATGAAGGGCAGTTTTTCATTATTTAAACAAGAAAAGTAATGGACAAATTTGAATACAGGAAAGGTTCAGTGTCTGAACATAGAAAAAAAACCTACTTCCGAAAGGGTTAAAACCAAAGTAAGAAGTGAGCATCACTGCTGTATTCTCTATTAAGCTTTTCAGATACAGTTACAATTTTTTTGTTTGGCTATTTGGTCTTATTAAAGACTATAATTCAAAACCCATGTGTTCTTGTTTCACTAAGATTTGAAGATTGATTCATAATTTCTGATACATTGTCCCTCAAATAGCTACTTTTGAACACACCTGAATTCTTTAAACTTACTATATTTGTCACAAGTTTTGACAATGCTGCCACTTTTCAGGTCTTTGATAAAAGTAAATGATAGCATATATCCAAATGCAGACAGGTTATGTATAATGTTCTATGCAGGATAATGAGGAATTCCCTTCTAATGCTATTGTAAATTGTTGTACAGAGGTCATATTTTCAGTTATTAAATTTCAGCAACTTATTCCTGTACAAATGTTTAAAGTATGGCTTTTCTAATTGGATATTGTATTTTTTTTAAGTCTCCTTGAAGGCGCTTTTAATTGCTGCTAAATGATGTTGCTTTTACTTTTGCAAAAGAATCAAATGACCTCCTTAAAGTGCAAGTCAACTGTACGCTACAGAGAGAGTAAAAGTAGATAATTCATTAACAATCAAGGCATGTAAAAGAAATCTGTGCTGGACGTATACAGTACAGTTCTTTGAGTCAGTTTCTTGTGCTCTCAACCTGTAGAGCACGTTGATACTAGATGTAGAAGTTGTTCATAATTATTTTCTGTTCCTCGAAGTTCCTATCAGCAAGGAAATGTTTCTTGTGGCTTGTACAGATATTTTAAAATGTGAAACATTTTCTAACTGCCTTGTATGGTAGAGACTTATTTTTCAGAATTCTTTATCTCTCTTACGTACATTATTCCTTTTACTGTTCACATTCATGATGCTGAATACCTAAATGTCATTTTGTCCATGTTGCAGAAAAAGGAGGCTGTATTACCACAGGTTTTCATTTAATATTGTACAGTTAAACTGTGGCTCTTGTTTTTGATGTTGCAAGCCATTTTGTTTTCATTGTACATAAAGATACATTGACTGTCTCTTTAAGATGCTGCTGAAATTGTAGAGAATGTAGCCAAAACAGTAATAAACAATGACAGTTGAAATTTCAAGCATGTATAAAGTTATTGCATGTAGGGAATCAGCTTGCCACACCTCAGACATTGCTAAGTGCAATTTTTTAGCTCACAAATAAAAAAAACAGTAGAACTTAAATCTTTAAATATTTGAAGGGTCCCAAAATATTTCAGTCAGCAGTGAAACAAACTGCTGCTGTTCTTTTTTGCAGAGTCATTACTACATGTTGTTTCCCACAGAGTAAAACCTAACACATTAGCACCAAATAGTGACTTTTCCTCCTGAGGTATGCAAAGAGCCCTCTCCCCATTATACCAGCCACATGGAAAGGACAAAGCTATTTCTCTTGCTCACTGAGCTCAAGTAGGAATCGGGGCAGGTAGCGTAGCTAGAAGAGTGTTATGCCATCTAGAAGTTGTATTACCTTTCCATACCATGCCTGCATTGATGTCTGCAATTGAGACGAGAAGTATTTTGCTTAAGCAAAAAAATTCAGGATTGAGCAAATTGAATTTTTGCTATTTAGATTGTTAATTATATATTACATCCATTATATGGTAGTGCCTGGGGGGCCCTTTAATAAGATACAGACTGTTCCTGCCTTAAAGAGCTTATAATTTTATGAATGTTGTTACATAAAAATTAGTTTTCACACATACTGACCCTGAGGATTTGGAATTTCATCTGTCTGGCAAGAAGGAATGTGGTTGTGAATTTCAGAAGTACAGGCAGTCCCCGGGTTACATACAAGATAGGGACTGTAGGTTTGTTCTTAAGTTGAATCTGTATGTAAGTCGGAACTGGCGTCCAGATTCAGCCGCTGCTGAAACTGACCGCCAGTTCTGACTTACATACAGATTCAACTTAAGAACCCCAAGTCAGCTCCTGCTGAAACTGATCAGCAGCTGATTCCAGGAACCCCGGGGCAGAGCAACTGTGCCTCGGGCTTCCTGTAGTCAGCGCTGGTCAGTTTCAGCAACGGCTGACTTGGGGACGTCTGGGGCAGAGCAGCGGGGGTGCTGCTGGGTTGCTCCAGTAGCACCGCTCCTCGGTGCTACTAGACCAACCCAGCAGCACCCCAGCTGCTCTGCCCCAGGAGTCCTGATTCAGCCGCTGTTGAAACTGACCAGCAGCGGCTGAATCAGGACGCCTGGGGCAGAGCAGCTGGGGTGCTGCCGGGTTGGTACAGTAGTGCCCAGAGCGGCGCTGCGGGACCAACCGGCAGTGCCCCAGCTGCTCTGCCCCAGGGTCCACAACAAAAGCCTGGTCTGCTGGGGGGGGGGGGGGCACACTAGCTGCGCCCCCCCCAGCAGACCAGGGATACAGGGAGCAAAGCGGCAGCAGGGGGTGCTTTGCTCTGGCGCGGGACCGCTTTGCTCCCGGTGCCCCTGGTTTGCTGGAGACGGTCCCCAGCAGACCAGGGACTCCGCGAGCAAACCCGCAGCAGCGGCGGGTTCCCGCGCTTCTGAGGCTTTGCCCGAGCAAAGCCTCAGAAGCGGGGGACCCCGCCGCTGCTGCGGGTTTGCTCGCGGTGTCCCTGCTCTGCTGGAGATGGTCCCCAGCAGACCAGGGGCACCGGGAGCAAACCCGCCGGGGCTGCGGCTTTGCTCCCGATGCCCCTGGTCTGCTGGAGACAGTCCCCAGCAGACCAGGGGCACCGGGAGCAGCTTTTCTCGCCCCGGAGGTCCAGGTGGCTGACCGCTGCCTGTGAGCTCCGGGGCGAGAGCCCCGTTCGTAAGTGCGGATCCGACATAAGTCTGATCCACGTAAGTCGGGGACTGCCTGTACTGGAACTTAGCTTTATTCTGTATGGACAACAGCAGGGTTTTTTTGTCAGTTCAGAATGTGAGCTGTTGTGTTGTAACATATCACAGTTGTTTGTTTTTCTATATTTTGGGAGTTTTTATTATTATTAAGCTTTTATACAGATCAGAGCCCAAGATGTGTTTGTGGAGTAACGTTCTTTTCTTTTCACATGGCTTTGTAGTCTGGCTATATCATCGCTGGATCCAGAGTTAGTGCCTTTCAATTATCATCATCCATGTGACTTTTCTACATGATACTTTGCAGCCACATACAATAAAAAAGTTCTGCAGCCGCAAACATCACACAGTGAAACAACAACTTTTCTTCAACAAAGTTTGAAGTTAGGCATCTGTAGAGATTGAGATCTATTTTAATACAGTGATTTTTTTCTTGCGTCATCTGTGTAACTCGTTAGCTCACTGATATTATTTTTGGTACATAGTGTAACAGTTCAGATCAAAATCAGCTCCCCACAGGCAGTTCAGTGACTCGGAGGAGGAGGCACCTGGCTAAATGAAAATAAAAGTGATTGAAAACTTGTGGTTCAGGATCACAGGAAAGTTTGAGCAGAGTATGACAGTTTATGTACTTTTCCTCACTGGAAAAGCCAGTCCAGATGGGAAGCCATAAGAAAGAGCTTTGCTTCCAAGTCCTGTCTCCTGCGGCAGGGATGGGGGAAGAAAAGACTACTTGATATGGGAAAATGCACAAACTTTAAAAATGAAAATATTTACCAGGGATAACATTGTAATATAGCTTTGATGTTACCTAATGGAAAGCTTTCCTATTATTGTACTGCTGCTTAATGGTCTAGAAGTCAATGTGCCTATCAAATGATCAATGCCTGTTCTGTTTCTTTTCAACTCAGAAGGCAAATTATTTATTTTGACTTTTTACATTCCTTAAACCCAAAGTGTATAACAGTAAAAATGATTCCCTGGATTGGAGAAAGCTTTGAGATTCCCCCAAACTAAAGGTGTTGTATAAATCTAGAAGAATATTAGTGTCATAATATGCTGTTGTTTTTACACATTCTTTGTGTAATTTTATATTTGCAATAAGATAAATCATTTATTTCTCAGGTTAGTACCCTCTAGTGCTTGATGTTGAGTAGAGTATGGGAACAAATTCTGTCCGTACTGACACTTTGTGTTTAAAGTTTAGCTTGTGATAGATAGAGAATGTGATGTGCATCTGATATTCTGCATGTGTATATTCCTAATTAGTTGATGTACATTTAAAAATTCTTAGGTCGTATCTATCACTACAATTTTTAATCATCCTTTAACTTATTCACAGGGAAAAAGAAATGAAATAAACTTAGGCAACATACATTCATAATGAGCCTAAAAAAAACAAGTCAAATAAATCTCAAAAGTAGTCAGATATAGAATTTTTGCTTTTATCTAAAAGTGAAATTAGAGTGTCAATCAGAGAAGCTGCACATTGTTAGCTGTGGTTACAGTGTTCTGGTACAGGTCACATTAACCACAGTTAACAATGGTTGGCTTGTCTCACAGAACACCCTTTTCAAGCTCCTCAGAGATTCCAGAATGGTCTGCTTGGATACTACTATCAGATTTTTTTCAAACTGCAGTGCAGAACATTATGTACCACATCTTATTGTACAGTCAGTTGTTAGACACAGTGTTCAGGAAAAGTAGTGAATGTTTTAGTTTGCCCCAAGAACTCTAGCAATACCAGCAAGAAGACAGGAATTGTATTGCATTGCTGGCCTCCTGCCCAGATCCTATTGACTGCACATACTACGGCTATTAGTGAACTGCTGCATAATTAGTGGAGCTTTGAAGAATCACAAAGCTCTGAATTCTCTCGGTATGCAAGTCATGCATGATGTTAGGTGCAGAATCACTGATGTAACAGCAAGATTCCTTGGAGGATGCTATATTTTAGTTAGATTGAAACACAAAAATTAGCAACCCCTAAAGACTTAAGAGATAGTTGCCAAGGTGTGTTTAAAATTAAATACCCCTTGATACATGCTGTATAGCTGCTAAATAGTTATGGTGTGTGTTGGTCAGATTTTATTATCTATCTAGAAAAATGAAAACCAGGGGGAGTGGAATGGATGGAATTGAACGCAGAGAAAAATAAAGTCTCTCTCTCTCTCTCTCTCTCTCTCTCTCTCTGAAGTTCTGAGCAGTTTTGAACTGTTTTGTTTGTTGCCAGGTGACAGTAAATAGAAGCCAAATTCTGCCCTCACTTTTTCCAGTGTAAATCCACATAACCTCAGAGTTAATTATTCTAGATTTACACAGCTATAACCAAGGATAGACTGTGTCTCATTTATGTGCAGGACAGAAGCTAAACCAAGCTATCATATGAGCCTGCATGAAGATTCTTATGCTCTGTATAATACTGTTTTGGTGGTAGGAGTATACTATCCAGGATTATGTCAATGCATAGATAAGTGTGTTTTCAGGGAGTCCAGCCATTTATGATTCTTGCGTGCTCTCCATTTACTAATGTTGGGTGATCTTGTTCCAGAATTTAAGGGGTTTTCCTGACTATTTGATGTTATTTTTTAATTTATTTTATTTTAACAGAGTAACAAAGACAGGCAAAATACAAATGCATCAGTCAGAGATATCAGAGAGATAGCCGTGTTAGTCTGAATCTGCAAAAGCGGCGAGGAGTCCTGTGACACCTTATAGACTAACTGAAGTGTTGGAGCATAAGCTTTCGTGGGAAAAGACCCACTTTGTCAGATACATCCAACACTTCAGTTAGTCTATAAGGTGCCACAGGACTCCTCACCGCTGATCAGTCAGAGAAACATCCAGTAGTGCTGTCAAACAATAATCCATTGAGATATTTCTCTTTATTGTGGAATAAAGATAGAAAGTGAGAGAGATCTAGAGGCTGGTTAATCAATTGAGTGCACATGAGAGTAAACAACTATCTTTTTCCTTTTTCTGATGGTGTTAGTTCTTAACCGTGTATCACCTCTGGTGTGGTTTTAGGAGCTAGTGGTGAGTGTTTTCTAGGCAAATAGAAATGATGGTCTGATTGCCTATGGATCTCGGAGCTCAGGGACTTTCCTGGAGGGTTCATGCTGAAGTCTCAGGATCCAGGAGTGAGAATTTTGCAGGAAGATAGTTTGGGAGAAGTGAAATCACAGGAAAATATTTTTTTTTACATTATACTTTACCTAGAGTGAATATTTTAAGTGGTAGGCTAATTAATGGACTCGCATGGTATGGAAAGGCCATTATTAGCACCAGTTTGGTGCATGTGTGCTGTATTTCTCACATATACAGGGATTGAATTGACATGGAAGAAGGAATTGTGCGGTGTGTCTTAGTGACTTGGAACCATCAAACTGTGCAATAGTAAATCCTAGGTATCTCTGAGATGTATCTGGCCCTATTGTTTGTTAATTTAATATAAGGCAAACTGTGCAAGGGACAGGGACCAATTCTTACTGTCCATATAGCACCTAGCATGAGGCACATTTATTCTGATTTGGGGACTGTGTAAATTATTGTAATACAAAAATGAAGTTTGTCTGAATTTCACAATATAGGTTTCGTCCCCAGCTCTGCCAGACTTCCTGTGTGAATTTGGGGTCACTTTGCACTCCCTGAGCTTCAGTTTTGCCCTTTATCAGAGGGCTTACTGCCCAGGATAAATTCTGGGGCGTTTGTAGAGTGCTTGGAGTGGAAAAAAAATACAAATATCATCTGGTATCCCTTAATGTTAAGTGTCATAAACTGAACCTACACGACATCAGACATTCTGTCCCTGCTGAACCTCATATGTGTCACTGTTATCTGTTCAAGTAGCTTTTATTTATGTTGGTTCCTTAGCTTTGTTTGTAGTAAATAAATCTGTCACTGGAAGCAGGTGGACCCAAAGGGTAAGTACTTGTAGGGTTGCCAACACACCTGGCTTGGACAGAAGTCTCTCAGAATTGGCATTGATCTCCCAGTGACTACTGAAAGCTATCCTGGAGATTTTAATAGACAACTGAAAGTCTGGTCAGCAGTGCAGCGTGGCTAAGACAAGTTCCCTACCTGTGCTAGCTCCACTCAGTTCCCGGAAGTGGCCCTGGGCGGCCAGCGGGCTCTATATGCTGTGTGTGCCATGAGTGCTGGTGACTCCAGTGTTCCCATTGGCTAGGAACTGAGGCCAATAGGAGCTACAGAGGTGGGGCCTGCAGGAAGCAGCAGCACACAGAACCTGGCCATCTCTGAGCTAGGAAATAAGATGCCAATCACTTCCAGGAGCCATGTGAAGAAAGCATCTCCTGTGAGACCACACACCAACCCTCTGCCCCCGCCCTGAGCCCACTCCAAACCCGTTGGCCCCTGCCAAGAGCCCAAACCCCTGTCCCAGCCCTGAGCCTCATCCCACACTCAACCCCTCAACCCAGAACTCCCTCCTGTGGTCTCAGGGAAGGAGCAGGGCAAAGATGTTTGTTTTGTGCAATTAAAATTGGCAATTCTAAGTGCAAGGTTAATGGGAAATTATTCTTCATTCTTTTTAAGCTCCAGGCCAAGTTCCTTTGAGCAAATATGCTCACACTGGGAAAGCTGTACTAGTGGTAGTGCCACTGGAACTAAAGGGAGGCCAGAGTATGTGGAATCAGCTAGGAGCCTCTGTTTTGAGTCAGATGAGGTAACTGGGTGTAACTACAAGATGAGGGGTGTTGGCACTATAAAGCCTGCTGAAGTCTTTATAGTTTCAGTTATCTTAAGCAGAGACCAGTACCTGGTTTGGCAGACAACTATCCAGGGGCTGACAATAGTCTTAATCTGGTTTATGCAAAGGCCTGGAATGGACTGTCAAAGCTTTTGCTTAGCCTGAATAAAGGTTTGTTCCAACTTAGGGGGTGGGGTTACTTTATTTGGGAGGTATATTGTTACGAAATGTTATGATTGTCATTTATGTTTCAATACTATGGAACCTGAATTTTTAAAGAATATTCTTCCACATTCCCCATCTTTGGTGCTTCTAGGTCTTTGTCTACCCGTTTCCCTTTGCGATCCACAGTGTTCGTCGCGCCCCCCCCCCCCCCGTTAAACTGCTGTATGACAGCATACTGTACATTGATATCCAGGGCAGGCAGTGAAAGTGAACCTTTAAAAGGCTAGAATATTCAAAAGTGTCAGCCATAGCTCTAGTCTGATACAGCACTGGATAAACTAAGTGATGAAATGCTGCCTTTTAAATAAACACCTTGCAAATAGTCCAGCTTCACTTTAACTAAAATGGCTCTGAGATAATCAGAAATCAAATATGTTCCGAGATTTAACTTCAGAAAATCAGATGAATGCTCCTTGTAAATCTCTGTCTACAAGAGAGAGGCTGAAATGCCACTGCATCTTTAACAGAAACAAGTGTATATGTAAATAGAGTTCACTGATCCAAGTCAGAGGAAAGAGTTTTAGCAGCTCCCAAGGAATGCTGTGCTTTGCTGAGCTCTAGGATCTATTCAGTGCACTTGTATGCTTTCTAATAGGCCATCGTGTTCTAAAATAACTTTAAAAACAAGGAATAGTCATACAGTGACATTCTTGGAAAAGGAAACACGTTCTAGGAACTGGGGGTGAGACCTGAAGGACTCCAGCCTTCCTTTAATCCGACTATCCTCTTCTGACTTCACAAAATACAGATTCAAGCAAGAGAGGGTGTATTCATAATAAATGTACTGAAAACACATAATATAACCATCTGAAAGAGAGGCTGCCTGGCAAAATGACAATGTTACCAGACAACATTTATCTAGAGACTGGTGAACACTAGAGGGGGTTTGTCAGGAACAGCTAGTGCAACTCCCAAGCTAGCTAATACAAAAAACACTTTGTCCACATTAAGCTTAACCTGCAGAAATAGCACAAAGAGCAACCCAAACTGCTGTCAGACATGTGTTTGTCTACAAAAGGGTTTCCCAAACCATGGTGCGCTCCACCCATTTTTGTGTAGCTCCAGCCAGGACACCTGAAAGGCCAGAGACTAAAGCAGGTAGCATTTCCTCTTCAACCCTGGCTTTGTAAAGCTGAGAGAGGGCAGCAGCTGTGGCCCTCTGTGAAGGGGCATTAATCAGGACAGCTGGGACTCACCACCCAATCAAGAGCGTGTAAGGAGGACTGGCATTTGTTTTGGGGTCTAGCAGACAGCAGGAATACAAAGGGTGGAAGAAACAGCTCTAGAATTTTGTAAAGGACTTGGTATGTACCCAGTTCATCCCATATCACATAGCTCTCAGGTTGAATGTATTCTTGTTTGGATTTGTTGGCCACCCAAAGCCTGGCTGTGACTGTTACCTACTCCTAGAGGGAGGGGTTTCTTTCCTTTTGTAAAAAGGCATTTGGATAATGGGTGAAGGAGCTTCAGCCCTGCCCCAGGAGAACATCAGCCATGTCAGGACAAGACTGCCAGTATTTTACTGACATGGAAAAAATAGAAACTCCCTCATTTAACTGTTGATGAAGCCTGCAGCCCAGGGAGTCAGTGCTGCAGAGCAGGGGGGTGGAATGGGATGGGCATCTGTGTTTTCCTGTTTTAACACTAAGGTTTCTCCTCACTAAGCAGGGAGGGAACAAAATCAACAAATCCAAACCAATGCACTTGCAGGGAATAGTGCATACTCTTGTTGCTGAGAGAAACGCCAGCTTGTGCTGAGAGCAGAGCACAGTAGTCAGCAGGGTGGGTCTGAGGGGTGAGGGGGAGCGAGAGGAAGATATGAACCTAAGAGAGGTTGGGAGGCATCTGCACTGGGATGTGTTTTAAAAAAGACGGGATCCCTAGTTCATTTCAAATCCAGAAGTTTTTCTCTTCTGAACAACGTTATGAACCCAGGTGGCTGGGATAACTGAGCAGGGTTCAGAGAGAGGTAGAACTGTAGCAGAAATTTCCATTTGGGGGCAAAATGTAAAGGGCCCCAAAATAGGGTGACCAGATGGCCTGTTTTTAAAGGGACAGTCCCGTATTTAAGCTCTCCTTCAGGTCTCCCAACTTTTTCTTAAAAATTGGCAAATTATTCTGTATTTTCTGGGTGTCCTGGCCTCTCCGTATTGGTAGGCCCTGCTGCTGGCCAGATCCTTTCTCCACCAGCAGGAAGTGGGATGGGGGTGGGTGTGCAAGGCTGGTGATGGGTGGAAGACTCAGCACAAAGGTCTGACCACTTCACCCCCCACTGATCCATCAGCACAACTCTTGCTGCTTGTCCGCTCTTAGCCAGCAGAGCCCTGCCCCTCGTCCCATTTCCAGCTGGTACTAACAACTGTGCACTATGAGCTGCGGAGGCTGGTGAGTACAGGCAGGTGCTAGGCAGCAGCTGATTACATGTCATCTCAGTTGCTCATCCCCAAATTTCACTGCTCCTCTATATCCCCATGGACGGGGTGCATCCTGCTCCTCATCTCACCAGCATCCTGGCCAGCAGGCTCCTCCTTTGCACCACTGCCTGTGGCTGGGCTGGTGCCCCTAAGAAATCCCAAGACCCGTTAGCCCCGGGTGCTGGTCAAGAGCAGCCAACCCCTGCATATGCCAATACACCGCTTGGGGAAGACTCTGTTAAGCTCTGGAGCCGAAGTGGACAATAACACAGCAGTGGTTTGCCAGGATTAGACCCTGGAGAGCTACCACCGCTATATTTACCTGAACGGCTGCAGGTTCCACTGAGCTCCCATCGGCTGCAGATCGCCATTCCCAGCCAATGGGAGCAGCAGGAAACCATGCAGACTGGAACACTGCTTCCCGCTGCTCCTATTAGCCAAGAACAGCAATCCACGGCCAACAAGAGCTGCAATCACCAGTACCTGCAGTGGGGGCCCACCAAGAGCTAACCTCGGCAGACTGGGTCTGGGTCGCAGACTGATATTGGCCTATCCCTGCTCTGGAGGGTGTGCGCCTGAGGGAAGCAATTTCCAGCCTGTCCATGTCTCAGCCCAGCTGGCTCCACAGCAGTGTCTGCAGCAGGATCCACAACAGGAGCTTAGCACCATATCTACCCTGCCTCCCTTGGATCCTGCCCCTGGGAGCGCAGGACTGCACTGTTCCCCGGCCAGAGGTTCTCAAACTGTGTTCCATGGACTGCCAGTGTCTGCAAGCTCCATTCAGGTGGTCCGCGCTGCAGTGACTGCACCCAAGGGAGTGAAGGGCTACCCACCTAAGTAATGGCTTGCAGGCTTGTCTCCACTCATTAGGTGGCTGGACCCTGGACCCTCACATGTAAGGTGAGGTGGCCACTTAGGGAGGAATATGGAGGAGGGAGGGAGGCATTGGCGTGAGAAGAGGGAGTGGGGGAATTTGGGATGTGCAGGGCTGTGGCGGTCAGAGAAAGAAATGACTTTCTCCCTGCAGCCAGAGCAGTGGAGCAGGTGAGATGACGCTCCTTCCCAGCCTCAGCTCTGCAGTATGGGGGAGAGACCTCTGTTTATTTCCACATGTGAGTTGTGCACTTTTATTTGTAGTGTTTCTTTAAAGCACTTTGGATAAAAGTGCTATAGGACTGTAGTTAGCTGACAGTACAAACAACATTGGGAAAGATCATTACGTGTTCCACTGAGACTTCAACAATTTTCAGTTGGTCCATGGGGGGAAAACGTTTTAAGCACTGTTCCCTAGGCAACGGGTATCAAAGGCAGGGGCTTCCCAAACAGCATTGTATGGCCCTACCCATGACCCCTAGCCTCACAGCCACTTTCCTGCTTCCCAGTGCTGTTCTGTGGGGCGGGGACTCTTCTCCTGTGTCTAGGACCCCTGGCTGAGGCTAATGAGGGCTGCCCACAACTGGGGGGGAAGGGGCTAGACAGGCTGGCACATTGGTCTGTCCTAATCCAGCAACTTGGATCCACCCTTTACAATAATCAGCCATGCCTAGTAATGTGTGTTGATTTAAAAGCAGTAACCAGAAGTAATTAACTAAAGAGGGTGGAGTAGCTTTGTATATTGATGAGGTAGACTGTAAGGAAATCCGAAATGATGAAATGATAGTCTGTCTGGGCCAAAATCATTTTGGAGAAGAAAGCTACTAGAGATTCCCCTGGGATAGTGCTTGGGGTGAAATATAGATGCTTCGGATCCAATTTGGCTATGTTTAGAGATCTCTTTAATGTTTTCAGTAAAATTACTGCTACTGGGAATTGTGTGATTATAGGAGAGTTTAACTTTCAGCTATAGATAGGAGGGACAAATGCTGCTAATCATTGTAGGATCCAGATTTCCTGGGGGTGATAGCTGGCAGGTTTCTTTGCTGCATAGTTGCTAAATCAATAAGAGGAGATGCCCTTCTAGATTTGGTACTAGTGAGGAGCAAGTAGAAGACTTGGTTGTGCAGGGCAACTTTGGTTTAAGTGATCATGAGCAAAATCAATTTAAACTAAATGGAAGGAGAAACAAATATAGTCTGCAATGAGGATCCTGGATTTCAAAAGGACAAACTTTAAGCAGGGAGCGGGTTGCTGCTTCCTGCTGCTCCCCTTAACCTCTAAGGGCGAATGGCAGGGACTGGGAGCTGACAGGCTCCAAGCCTGCAGACGCTCCACATAGATAAAAAGTCCCAGTGTGCCAGCGGTTTGCCCTGCGGGGCTTGACCCGGAACAGCAAACGGCAGTGACTGGGAATGTCGGCTCTCAGTCTCTGCCATTTGCCTTTTATGCTGACCCATTAATAAGCTGACCCCTGCTCCTCACAGTGGGCTTTTTTCCCAGAAGAAGTCAGCTTATATATGCGCATATACAGTAGATGAAGGCTTCTAACCAGTAGAGGAATGGAATTTAGGAGCAGCCTTTCCAAGGAAGCAGTAGGGGAAAAAATCTGGTTTCTAAACTGAGGTTGGTAAGTTTATGCAGTGGATAGTCTGAGGAGACTGGCTACATGCCATTGTAGGCAATCTGTGACTGCTAGCAGCAAACGTGTCCAATAACCACTCATGGGACACTAGATGGGGAGGGCTCTGAGGCTACATCTACACTGCAGGCTTTTTGCGCAGGAAGCTTTTTGCGGAAGAGTTCTGCAAAAACTTCTTGTGCAAGAGCGTGTCGATACTACAAAAGTGCATCGCAAAAGCACATCCACATTCCATGGACACTCCCTCAAAAGAAAGCTCTGATTGCTATTCACAGAATAGCCACCAGAGCACCTGTGCTTTTTTTGATTGGCCCTTTTTGTGCAAAACCCGCCTGTTGCTTGCCACACACACCTTTTTGCAGAAGACCTCTTGAGCAAAAAGGAGTTATTCCTCGTAGAAAGAGGAATACCTACATCGTAAAAACCCCTCTGTTCTTTTGATTTACTGTAAATGTACTTGTGCAAAAATGCACTTGAGGTGTGGATGCTCCACAGGTTTTTGTGCAAACAACCCTGTAGACATAGCCTGACTTACTACAGAGAACTCTTTCCTTGGTGTCTGGTGGCTCACTCTTGCTGTGCACCATAGATGGGGGTCAGGAAGGAATTTTCCCGCAGGTCAGATTGGTAGAGACCATGGGGGGGAGGGGCATGTTTCACCTTCTTCTGCAGCATGAGTGGCCTGCAGGTTTAAACAAATGTAAATGGTGGATTATCTGTAACTTGGAATCTTTAAGTCATGATTTGAGAACTTCAGGAACTCAGCCAGAGGTGAGGGGTCTATTACAAGAGTGGGTGGGTGAGTTTCTGTGGCCTGCAATGTACAGGAGAGCAGATTGTTATTCCCTTGTGACCTTAAAGTCCATGAATTTCTGAGTTTTGGGGTTTGGATTCAGCATGTATGTGTTTGATCTGTGAGAATTCTGTGCCAAGAAATGAGTTTGGTAACAGCGTTTATCCATTTGAAAGGAGAAAGTGGCCCATTATCAGATGGCAACTGGAAACGGGTTGTCAGTTAGACAAGCATGACTGCTGGGGAAAGGACTTTGTTCACCTGGGTAATGAGAAGTTTGTCCGATGCTTTTTCCAGACAGCACACAGAGTTTTACACATCAAACAGCAGGCCCCTGGCATCTTTAAATCGGAGATGATTGAGGCTGTGAGGGGTGGAATTCTGAAACAAGTAATTTTGTTACAGTTGAAGATTGCTGGGTGCAATAAAAGAAAAATGGTCCCTGCTGAATGCACTGGGGGTGGGGGGAACCTTACAAATTAAAATACTGTAAATGGAAATCTGAGCTACAGTAGGGATGTGAATTGAATATTAACATTGGTGTCAGATGTTTCTGCTTGTGATTTCCATATTTTTAATAATTAGGGGCTTTTTAATAACTTGCACTCTGGCGCGCTCTTGTTATGTACTGCATTTAGCTACCTTAATTGTAATTTAATTGAGGCTTTGGTTTTGGAGTTTTCCTTGTCTCCTCCTCACTGAAACATTTAGTACTTAGTCCCTGCTTCCTCCTGGCTGTGCTTCTGTTTGCATTCTAAACCCACATGACTGTGGTAGGCTCCCTTGGCTTGGCTTGGTTTTCACAGCTAGGGCATAACTTTTCTTTACTTGTTTAAGTAAATTGCCATGCTCGGCTTTCCTTACATTGTTTTTCTATTGAGTCAAAGGACACATCAGACCCTTATTTCCTTTTCTGACAGGATTACTGGCCTAGTAGAGGGGGAAAGCAGGAAACATCATAATTCTTGATTTTTAGTAAGGTTTTTGACATAGTATCACATGACATTCTCATAGGCAGAATTCTCACTCCTGGATCCTGTGACATCAGCATGAGCCATCCAGGAAAGTCCCAGTGCATGCCATCTCCTGTGAAGCACCCTCTCCCTCCCCCCCACCGTTGCCTCCCACGGAGGCGGCAGGGGAAGGGCCTGTGCGAGCACCAGCTCCCGCCTCCCCCAACTGCATGTAAACAGGTAACTGCTGTGTGTGCATGTATAGCCCCTCCTGTTGACTAGCCTACTATGAGGTTATTCAACTTAGGGGAAGCCTTGTTACTTTTTACACAGCTCTGGGAGACTAGGCCTGAGGCTCCTTTGTGTGCTCTGTGTTGTGTGTCAGTGTGTGCACTTCAGACCAGACCCATTCAGACAAACCACCACCAACAGGCTTTATTCTGTAAAGAACACAGAACAGGATCACAGTTCAGCAGCCTCCTCTCTGCTTGCAGACTAGGTACTCCCAGCTCAGACCCTGCTGGGGGGCACAGGGTACATCCTTCGCAGGAACCAGGAAATTCTCCCAATATGCCGCACTTTGTAGTCCACAAATTGTAGTTCCCATGGCTGCTGCTGAAGCGCACTGGACATTGGGCTACACTCGTTTACAAAAATAAACTCATTATAACATACCTAATAAAGATAAATGCAAATCATTTCACTTACAAAGGAAAAATCAAATGCATAGCTCTAAAATGCATAACTGACTAGAATAACTGACTAGATGTGGTTAAGGATCAGGGGGTTATGGTGGGTCATGTTGAATGAGTCAACAATGTGATGCAGCTGTGTTTTTTTTTTTTTTTTTTAAAAAGCTAATATAACTTTGAAGAGTATTAACAGGAGTGTTGTATGTAAGACACAGGAAGTAATTGTCTCACTCAACTGGATTAGTGTGTCCAATTCTGAGAGCCATGCTTCAGGAAAGAGATGGACTAATTGGAGACAGACTGGTGGAGAGCATCCAAAATGATAAAAGTTGTTAAAAACTCTCTGACCTATGAGGAAATGTTAAAACACAGGGCATGTTTAGTGAGAAAAGAAGACTGAAGGAGGACCTGAAAGCAGTTGTCAAGTATGTTAAGGGTGGCTATAAAGAGGGTTGTGATCAATTGCTGTCCATGTCCACTGAAGGTAGGACAAGAGCTTAATTTACAGCTAAGGAGATTTAAGTTAGATATTAGGACAAGCTTTCTAATTAAAGGTCATTAAGCTTTGGAATATGCTTCTGACTGAGACTGTGGTGGTATCCCCATGCCTTGAAATTTTAAAGATCAGACAAATGCCTGTTAGGTAAGTAGGTCAGTGGTTCTCAACAAGGGATATGTGCACCTCTAGGAGCAAACAGAGGTCCTCCGGGGGTACATTAACTCATCAAAAGGCTACCTAAAAAGCACTAGCAAAGTTGGTCCTTTTTAGGTCAGGACTCCCAATTTGAGAAACCCTGGTTTATCTCATTAAATCCGGATAGTGTAGGGTAAAAGCACGCAAAAGACCAGATTTCACAGCAGAAGACCAGATTTCATAGTCTATGATGTGTTTATCATGGCTGTGAATTAAGTGGGCCCTAGCAATAACACATCTGCAAACCAGCCACTCTCTTTTTGCCCGGTGTTTGCAATTACTCATAGGGAAAACCCCTTAACCCAGGGGTGGCCAACCCTTTAAAGGCAAAGAGCCACAATAGTTGAGGATATAGTGCAAAGGGCCGAGGGGAAAAAAGTTGTAGAGAAGAAGAAAAAAAAAAGACCCAGCCGTGTTTGGAAAAGCAAAGGGGAAAAAAACCCAACCCCATTTGGTTGGGGGGGAGGGGGAGGGGAGGACGCGGGGAAAGGGACACTGCGCCTTTTTAAACAAAATGCCGAATGGCTTTTTGGCCACATCAGGCTCCCATCGGCCACTCCAGTACCATCTTGTCAGCACCATTTTGCTTTGTCACGCCAGATGGTGAGCACAGGGAGCCGGGGCCAGAGGGCCGTCTTTAGAGGTGCCGGGACAGCTTCGCGAGCCACAGGGGAAGCTTCGCGAGCCGCTGTTTAAGGGGGGGGAAGAGCCTCATGCAGCTTGCAAGCCGTAGGTTGGCCAGCCCTGCCTTAAGCCATGAGTCTTGGATTCTGATGGACCTTGGGGGCTCTTAGCCTGGGGCTTTAGTTTTCTACTGTTTTCAGTTATTGTTATACTTTAATTACTCCTTCCATTTAGCTTGAAATAAAGGTGCTTAGCACACCCATCACCTTTAATGATGTCTGTGATTGTCATCAAAGACCCAATTGATAGCAGCTATTAATGCCAACTCACTAGTGCTTAGAAGTAGGCATTTAAGTACCTTGCTGAATCTGTCTAGATTTTTTTTCCCCACAAATTTAGAAAAAATGTATAGGTGAGGGCAAAAATATTCTTTAAGCATCTTCAAACTAGATCTTCCCTTATTAAAGCATTGTTGAGTTCCCTTTACTCTCCCTTGAACTGTGAATTACAAGAAAACGATTAAGGCTAATTAGGATATTGTATCAAAATTCCATGTGTTTTTTTTAATTCATCCCACTGATAAGGTCTGTAAATGGGAGGATGTTGATGTAATTTTTAAATGTTTATTAATTTATTTTTGTCAAGGTATTGCTGAATGTATGGATAAAAATGTGTATCTATTAGATCACCTGAAGCAAAGTGTAAATTAGTGCATGTTTTCTCCTGACGGTGTATGATGCAACAAATTTTGAGAGATGGTTGTTGTGTAATGAAAACCAAATGTATGTGGCAACATCAGAGACATACACCAAACTCCTCTGTTATTCACACTTCTCCTGAAGCATATCTGTGAATAGTCTCAGAGGGTTAGTTGTGTTAGTTTGTAACTAAAAAAAACTTAAACAACTAATGGTCCTGTAGCGCTTTACAGACTAAATGGCTAGGTCAGGTGTCTGCAACCTTTTCAAATGAGAGAGCCAAACTACATCAAAATTCAGAACAAGTGGTCAACAAAGAGCTGCATAAGAATGCCCATTTGCATGACTGAAAATATACAACTTAATATTATTGATCATTGACATGATTAATAATAGCATAAATGAAACATACTCACAGACTTTATTTAATAGGACTTCTGCTGCTGTGTCTTTTCGCACACTTCTTTGAAGTTTACATCATAACTGGTAAAATCCAGCTTCACGCATACATTCAGGTTGTCTTCTGTCAATCTTATGGCAGGGGGCTGGATGTGGGGGTGCAGGAGTCTGGGTTGAGGTGTATGAGGGGCTCAGGGAAAAGGGTTTGCATGTGGAGGGGTGCAGGAGTGGTATGATGCTGTGGCAAGATGGTGGCTGGGCCCCAAATGGGCATGGGTGGTAAGTTATATGGGCTCATGGTGCCCATGCTCCACCAATATTCAGAGCCAGGGGCCCTGCTCCAGCAATATTTGGATCTGAGTCTCTCCCATGGCTCTGCCTGGAGCGGTCCCCGGCCTCCACCTGCCGGCCCCCCTGCACGTCCTCCCACCCCGGCCGCAGAGCGTCCCTGCCGTGCACAGCTCTCAGTGCAGCTCCCCCTTGCCGGTGCGCGCTGCCAGCTGCTGCTGCTGCCATGCACAGTGTTCCCAGGTGAGCGGGAAGGCATCCGGCCTAGCTCTGGGTTCAGAGTCCGGGGCCCGAGCGCAGACTCCGGCCCCGCAAAGTGGCAGGCAGAAGGTAGGGGAGGGGGAAATCTAGGGGGAAAGGGTGGGAGAGGAAGGGGCTTCTGCAGAAGGGGAAATAGGGGAAGGGGTGGGAGAGGAAGGGGCTTGTGCGAAGGGGGAAATAGGGGAAGGGGTGGGAGAGGAAGGGGCTTGTGCAAAGGGGGAGGGGGAAGAAAGGGGACGGCACCAAGGGACAGGGTGGAGGAGAGACAAATGCCAGGGGGCCAAGTGCAGACAATGAGGAAAAGGGCAGGAGGGGAGGTGTCAGTGAGAGGGGGCAGGGTGATGCTGGGAGAGGAGAGGGTAAGGGCATTGGGGGCTGGAGGGTGAGGTCCTGGGAGAAGGCTTGAAAGAAGGGGTGAGCATGAGAAAGGTGAGGATGGAGCAAGACGTATGAGGGCACAGAGGGTCATGAGGGGAATGGAGGCAGAGAGTGGTGAGGGGCTGGGCATCAGGGAAAAAGAGGGCAAAGGATGCAGGGGCAGTGAGGAAAGGGGGATGCACCAGGAGGGTGCAGGTGCCAGGGAATTTTGGGGGTGAAGCAGAAGGGCAGACACCTGCAGGAGAAGGACAGCACCAGAGGAGAGAGGCAGGCGGCAGGTGTGTAGAGGGAGGTGTTAGGAGAGGGGATGAGGAGGGGTAGCTCACATGATCAGAGTGGGGCTACTGGAGGATTGGGCACATGGGGAAGAGAAAGGCTGGTGGAGGGGGCAGGTTGCAGGAAGGCTGAGGGCAGTGAGAAGGGCAGGAGTCAGGACAGCAGAGGAGGGTGGAGAGTTGGGTGGCAGTAGGCACCAGGGGAGCTGATGGAGCAAGGGGAGGAGACATGGCATCAGAGAGAAAAGGTAAAGGTTTATAAAATATTTATTAATAACTTGGGTGCCACAGTGGCACATCCAAACAAGCCACATGAACTCAGTACTGGTGCACAACACAAAATTCATTCTGTTCATGGGAGGAAACTCTTAGGCTATGTCTAAACTGGTGGCTTCTTGTGCAAGAACATCTTGCGCAAGGGTTCTTGTGCAAGATGTCTTGTGCAAGAACATGTCCACAGTGCCATGTGCGAGCTGTGCTTTTGTGCAAGAGCATCCATGGCAGTGTGGACGCTCTCTTGCGCAAGAAAGCTCTGATGGCCATTTTAGCCATAGGGGTTTCTTGTTCAAGAAATCCCTGCTGAGCATCCACACTGCCGTCTTGTGCAAGAGCTTGCACCTGTTAGAAAAGAGCGTTGCTCTTGCACAAGACACCCTCTCTTACCATGCCGGACTGTAAATTAATTTCCTTATGCAAGAGCAGGCGGGCAGTGTGGATGTTCTGTGAGTTCTTGTGCAAGAACGGCTGTACTTGTGCAAGAAGTCACGAGTGTAGACATAGCCTTAGAGGGAACACTTCCCCCAGCCTCTCTGCCCCCGAGTTAATGTCACACACATTGGGTTAATGCAATTGCAGGATAGTTGCATGAGGTGGGTTTGGTGGAGGCCAAACTAATCCCTGTTGGTAGAAGGATGGTGGGAAAAGTCCTTCAAGAGGAGTAACATGACACCGTTTACTTCTGGTCATGTGTCCATACCTCCAGGGGTGTGGCTAATGGGGGGTCAGGGCATGGCTAAAGGGTTAGGGGCATGGCTAATGGGGCACCCCCAAAAATTATACAAACCTGCCGACCCTACAAATGGGGGCTTGTTGGCCAGGCTTCATTTTTAAATAAAGTAAAATTTCATGTCCCACACAAAAGGTTTCAACGTTGTCTTTCTTTATGGTAGGAGTGGGGAACCTTTTTAGGGTAGGGGGCCACTGACCCACAGAAAAATCAGTCAAGGACCACCCAAGTGGGAAGCCAAAAAAAAAAACCCCTCCAAAACCCACCAAACCTCACTGATGTGGCCCCCAACTGAAACACCTTGCTCCTCTGGTGATCCAGGGTTAGTGAAATTTGTGGAACCCCCATGGCTCTGGAGTGGGGCCAAAAATGATGGGTTAAGTGTGTGGGACAGGGCTGCCAGTGAGTGGGATGGGTGTGCAGGATCAGGGCAGGAGGTGGGGTGAGGGAGCAGGTTGGGAGTAGGGTGTGTGGCCAAGGGGGAGGATGCAGGAGTGAGGCTGGGGGCAAGGTGTCTACCAAGGAGGGAGGGGGCAGATGCAGGGTGGGGGGGCAGGGTGTCTAGCTGGGGGAGGGTGCAAGAGCAGGGGAGAAAGTAGGTGTCTGGCCAGGGGATAGAGGGCAGGAGCAGGGGAGGATGCAGGAGCAGGCTGGGGGCAGGGTATCTATCCAGAGGGAAGGGGGCAGGAGCAGGGCGTGGGTAGATGTCTGTTCAGGGGGAAGGATGTAGGGTCTCAGTGGGGGAGGGGGCGCTGCAGGGGCTGGAGTGCCTGTGGGCCTGCAGGGGGGCACTAACTTGTTCTTGCACTGTGTGGTGCTCCCAGGCACCGGAGGCTTTTCCTGTTGCTCCAGTGGGAGCAGTGGGGAAAGCCTGCAGGAAGTGCATCCATGAGCTGCTGTTCCCCCAGCCGGGGGAGGGGGAAGGGAGCAGTGTGCAGCCATTTCTGCACTCTGTTTCCCGCTGTCTCTGGGCTTCCTCCCCACCTCCCCCTGCTGGAAGCCGGCACTGGCACTCTGATCTTGCAGGGGGCCATGAGGCTGCGGTGCCAGTGCAGGCTCCCTTCATGCGGGACGGGGGAGAGGGGTGTCTGGCCTGCCTCCGCCTCTCCTGCCCTCCACCTTACCTCCCACCAGCTCTTCAGAAATACTTGAGAGCCCTATTTGGCTCGTAGCCATCAGTTGCAGACCCCTGGGCTAGGTTATCAGTGAATTAGGATCCTCCCCCCCCCCCACCTTCTGCTGTGTCAATGGGGCTTTCTCCTAAGCCCATTGGTGTCCATCAATGGGCGACTTCCCTTTGACTTCAGTGGGTTTGGGGATGGCCCCACATGAACAGCCTGTAAATAGACTCTGCTGACAAAGTGTATTTGTAAGTATGGTGCTTGTCCAGACTGTGTATATTTGACTCTCTAATTACCTTAGCTTTCATTTAGAATGGCTAGACTTGGTTGTGATGGAAGCAACACTGTTTCGTTAAAACTTAACTGAGAGGTTTGTTTAAATTTAACTTTAATCAAATCCTACAGTCACTTATTAGTTCTATAAAAATATTTTGCTGTAAGGCAACTTAGCAGCAGAGATGCATTTAAAGAAGGCAAGCTGAACATTCATGGCAGCTCGTGCTGATTTGAAACATATACGCCAGCTAGGAGCAATATGCTTAAGTTACAGAAAAAGAAACATTTCTCAGGAAATGATCAGCGGGATGTAATTCACTTTCAGGCAGCCTTTCACTGTTGGTATTGGTCCGTGCTTCTCTCTCTGGGATCTGAAGGATGTTTCTTTTAACTCCTGGTTTTCCCTTTGAAGTTAACAGAATGGAAATAGCCCATCTCTAGAGATTCACAGTTTCTACACTTTTAAAATTAGATTAATTGAAGAGACAGAGAACTTGTTGGCCACTAACCTTATTAGAAGGATTTCTCCTTGGGGTATTTGGGAGTTATTAGAGAGGAGTGATGCTCCTGTGTGGTATCTGTGGGTATTTGGCCCATGGCAGTCTAAGCAGTCAGTTATGCTGATCTAGGTCAGGTTATTCTATTTCTCTGAATCTCCTCAGAACAATAGGCCCTGCTTCTCAGCACAGTGTCTGTCTAGGTGCTAGCAGCAGAACCAACAGCCTCCACAGGCCCTGGGAAAGGTGGGGGTGGGGTCCGGCTTGGCAGGGCAGAGGGTGGAAGGGGTGGGACTGGGGGCAGCTGGGCATTCAAACTGCCTGGAGTGTGGCACAGTGCTCTGGCAGTGGCCAGCAGTGCTGGCGGCTGGAACCCCGGGCAATTGCCCCCTTGTGCCCCCCCCATTGGTGGGCCTGGGTGCAAACACCAATGCAGTGAACAATTTATTTCTGAGTTCACAAGCACCTGGAGGACCAAAGCAGTGGAATGGGCCCATTCCAGTAAAGTTGTAGGGAGATAGGAAATAGGGGGAAAAGATGCTGGGAGCCCATAGAGAGTGTTGTCCTCACCTCCAATACTTAGGATTTGGCTCTTAAAGGGGCTCTTTCTGTATCCTCTCAAATCTTCAAAAGGTGAACCCTGCTTGTTGTAGCTGGACTGAAAGTGCGAATGGTAATGTCGGTCCAGATCTCCTCAGAGCCCCTCTCCTCCACCAGTCGGAATTCCAGATATCAGTGGCATGGGAGGGGGGGCAGAGGCTGTAAAATGCCAGGGCCCTGCCTTCACTTTAGGAGGCAGCAATTCGATGGGCTCCTACACCAATCCTAGCTCTCGAGTATAAAGACATCCCAGTGCAGCCAGGACAAGCCAGCCATCACAGATGACTTCCCCCCACTCTGCATTGCTGCGGCCAGAGAGCATGACCTTGTGCCAACTGCCCCACCACCTGTGGGCAGGGCTCTGAGGAATTTTCTGGACTCGCAGTGTTTCCCAATGTTATTTGGCCACGGAACCCTTTTAAACTTGAAATAATTTTGCGGAACCCCTAATAACAGTCTTATGTATGGAGCTGAAAAAGTAGACCACAAATAAATAAGGATAATAATAAACAAATGCTAAACAAAGTCATGAGATCAACATTTAGTTTAATTGCACATATTTAAAAACAAAAATCACATTTAATATGTACAAAAAATAAAGCTCCATTAGTCACAGTTCAATTTTTAAATACAAAAAATCACACGGCTACACTGAAGTAAAGTATTCGCGAGAGCACTGCCTGCATACTCCCATACAAGCAACTGGTTTGACAGCTGAAGCTTCGACTTTGTCCGACGCGGCGCTAGTACGTTCATATTCAGTCACGTGATCCACGCTCCCCGAGAGTGAGTACAGGGATTTATGGTGGTATATAACAGGCAATTGCACCATGACTGACTGCACGCACAGCGCTGAGTAGTAACATCATCGTGCCCACTCTCTGGTTAAGCTGGCTTTACACAGGGACACTTATCATGGCAAGCACAAATGAAAATTGTTTTCAATAAAATTCATAAATGCTTAAATATTATTTTTAAATCATAAAATGTTATTGTCATGGAATTTTCTCGCGGAACCCCAGGGTTCCTCAGAACACCATTTGGGAAACATTGCTCTGGAGTAAGTGGGTGGAGAAATTGAATCAGCAAGAAGAGGAGCTTTCCAGTGGCTGCAACTGCCCCCCAGGATGCGTGTTCAGAGTCTGTTTGCATCTGGGAGTAAAGCCTGTGCTGTCTAGTGGTGGACAGTGTCATCCCTCGCTAGTTAGCTTGAGGCTTCGTAGTGTCAGTGGATCATAATGTGCTCAGCATAGGAGTCACTGGGCACTTTAATTCTCCTTCCTGGGACTCACACAAGTATTTCTGAAGAGCTGGTGGCAGGCAGGGTGGAGGCATGCCAGATACCATATTACGCTATCAATATGCTCCTGCACTTTTCAGGATTCAAGTATGAATATTTCTGCCATGTGGAGTTGTCAGGTGGAGCCTGACCCCTTCCTTGACTCTGTGAGCTTTTTCTATTTAAATGCAAAACCACAGATTTTCTAGTCTCTCTCTGCCCTGAGACAAAGGGTTTCTGTCAAAGGGAGGCATTTCCGAGGCTGCCCCTTGTTTGTATTGGCAGCACAAACTGCCTTGAATGATGCCAAATACAAAGCTGGGTTTCAAGGTATTTTTGTTTAGACCAGGACTAGTCTTGTTCTTCAGTGGTGCTTCGTGTATTGAACAGTTGCATCTCTATTCAGTTACCTTCCTTTTCAGCCAGCAGTAGGGCTTAATAGACTTGGAGCTGCCTCTGAAATGTGGTGTTTGCCATCATGGCAAAGGAGAGTTTTATGGAAAAATTTGTTTTGTCTTTTTATATTTCAGCATCTTTAGTGTTAGCCTGGAGAAGTTGGCGTTGGTAGTGAACTCTGGCTCCAACGATTGGACTTGCTGTGCCACAGGCAGCAGGGCAAAAACATTTGGATAACCACACCCCACCCCCATAGACAGTCAAACTGTGCACTTATGCTGTAGAGAATCTTGAGCAGGCAAGGTTCTTTTCTGAAGACCTTACATTGTAGGCACCAGACCCTACCAACGCTTACCGCTGGCAGTGTGCGGACTGCTTTGTGTTGTCTTACTAATGGAAAGAGCCACATGGGATATGGCTGCTAAACTAGCCAGCACTACACCAGTAGGAAAAGTTTGCAGGATAGAGTCCTCGTCATTCTGGGAACATTACTCACTGGGACTTCAGACAGTGCAATTAACATGCCCTCCTCCACACTCACAACTCAGCACAGTTTCTGCCCTCCTCCTGAGAGGGGTGCTGAATTGAGCCCTCACACCTGCATTGGAAGTATTCAAAGTATTCACACTGAGCCAGTGGCTCCTGTGTTCCCAACTAGTGCCATGTAAGGAGTGTCTGTTGCTGAAAGCCTCAGAAGGAGACCCAGTTAGCCAAGGCAGTGGGTGCAGCTGAATTGGAATGTAATGTGTTGTTGTTTTGGTTTGTGCTGGCACCAGGCCATGGCATAAAATTGAAAAAATACCAGAAAGTCCCGTAGGTCGGTTTTTCAGGATCTGTCAGTTTTATACAGTGAGTGACACAGAGACATGGAGAACAGCCAACAGAGGATGCTTGATGTAAGCAGGTTAAAATCTAACAGACTTTAGAAACACACATGACATCTACTTCTCTTGGGCCCCCAAACAGACTGAGATTCTTTGGGTGGAAACCAAATGCAACAAGAATCCTATTGTCAATACAGAGATAGAATCAAACCTCTAGCAGAGCTGGGCAACGCCCCAGATTGTCATCTCTACAAAGCTGACGCTCCAGGTAGATTTGCTGGTAAATTTCTAAACGTTTCAGTGATCCTTGGACATGTACTTTGGGAGAAAACCAGGCAAATCATCATGGTACTAAAGGCTGAGTTTCACATTCAGTCAAACAGAAAACTGAAACTCGAGTGGTCTGAACCCAAACTGAAAAGGCGCCAGATTTTTCTGTTTTTCTCTAGGCACTAGTGTTTTAAATAAGGGGCAGCCCAAACCAAGCTTCGTTTCTGCACACCCTTTAATCTTAGGAGAGTTTGGATCTGATTCACAGCTCAGCGGCTTTGGGCTCTATAATGGAGTTCTGTAAAAAGTCAATTGCACTTTGTTAAATCCTGCTGGAGAGAGTGCAGATTTTCCCAATATCCACTAGATGGTGTAGCAAGTTGCAGTGTTCTGATTGTCAAAAACTTGTTTTCAGTTTAACTTTTTTCACTCAGGGAACTAATGCATGTGACATGCCAGAAATCTGTTTGAATGCAAGAAAAGTGGATTTTGTGCATCAAGCAATCTATACTTTTATCATCCTTGGTATACTGGAGTGTGGCTAAGCACATGATTTTCTGGCACTACTCACCTTGTTCACAAAAATCTAGAGAACAATTCTCTAATTCTTTTACTAGTTGGCTTCGGATGTCAGGTACTTGCTAGTCTGTGTGTGACATAAACAGTTGATTTGGTCTTTGCATGGCTAACTTTTTGAATTCAACTCATACTTCTTAATGATCATATTCCTTTTTATTTTATTTTGCTCCTTAGATGTAAAGGTGGAGGAAAGTCATATGGAGGCTAACAATGGAAAAGAAGTATTAGGTGGGCAAATCCACCTTGACTTCTGAATAATACAATTGAATAATAAAAAAAGAAAATATTAAAGAGCAGAACAGTGGTTAGAGCTCTGCTAGCAAGAATTTGGCTTAATCAGGGATCTGGTTAACACTGTTTGAGTGACAGTGTATGCTAGATGGATCTTAAGAGTAACTTATCCTTATTGCTATTTATTATAATTGAGTTGCTGTCCATCCCACTGTTGTTAGTGTTACCCTGTTAGAGTGCTCCCAAGAACTCTGATGTTAGTGATGGCTTCCTGTAAATACCTAGAGATATACCTAATAGTCTGAGGCAAGATTCACAAGAATGATTTTCAAATGAAACTGGTTGGCAGTGTTATAATTCAGCTCTATTTAACTCTGGATTTTATTCTTCTTATTGCCATTGTGACAGCTGAAATGACAAAATTGCAACTCAGAAGCTTTTTAAGTATCACATTTATCACTTTCTAGTCATACCTTTACTTGTGATGGTCACTGCTTAAAATTCCCAGCATAGTATTCCTGGAGCATGTGAAGTGATAAAAATGAATTAATGAGAGGGCACAGTTTTCAGTTTGATTTGTAGTGTGGCATTCAAGCAAGAAATAGCATATCTGATTACAGTGTCACCTATAAAAGGGAGTTTTGTTCTCTATTTTAAAATGATAATGTACTAGTTTGCAATCTTAATAGCAAAGCAGTTGGGATTTTGAGGGGGATTAAAAACTACATTTTGCCATTACAGCATTTGTTAGATGTTTGTGCCAGCAAATATTTCTACATGACAACAGATTGAATGCTTCTCGTGAGCTAGTTACCTGGCTTTCCCATCGTGCTTTAATCTTTTCTTTTTTATTATTCAATATGGTACTTCATTGGCATAGCAAATAAGAAAATGCTCCTGTCTAGTAGCTACTATACAGGCCCATACACAGTGGGGGTGTGAAGGGTGCAAATGCATCCCCCCTATGGTCCTCTGAGTAAGCATGTTCTAGCTGGCCAGGGGAACCATTTCAGATGGAACCAACCTCTGTATGCTGTGATGTGTGTGGGGAGGAGAGTGAAAGCATGGGGGAGTGGACTGAGGACAGAGGCTTCAGCAGTGTTACTGAGCATGCTCAGTACAAGCCAAGCATCAAATGCAGAGGGAGGAACCAACCCCGTCCACCCTCCCCCGCACATACATCATTTCTATCCAGGGGCTACTAAGACACTGGAAAACTCTATTTTTTGGCAGAAAACTTCATAGTTAGCTGACAGGAGCACTGTATCTAATTCTTATATAAAAGAAAGAAAACTAAATAAATATTAGACCCACTCAGCTCTAACACTAACATATTCTGATATCTTGTGGCAAGTCACCTAAGGGCTACTGGTTAGCCTTTACTAACTCTGTGGAGAGAGAGACTCCTGGGTTCTATTTCAGCTCTAGAAGGGAAGTGGGGTCTAGTGGGTTACAGCAAGGGGGCAGATTCTATATAAGAACATCAGAATGGCCATACTGGGTCAGGCCAAAGGCCCTTCTAGCCCAGTGTCCTGTCTTCCAACCATGGCCAATACCAGGTGCTTCAGAAGGAATGAACAGAAGAAGCAATCATCAGGATCCATCCCCTGATGCCCATTCCCAGCTTCTGGCAAACAGAAGCTAGGGACACCATCTCTGCCCATTATGGCTAGTAGCCATTGATGGACTTCTCCTCCTTGAATGTATTTTGTTCTTATTTTGGAACCCTGTTATAGTTTGGGCTTTTCCACCATCTCCTGGCAAAGAGTTCCACAAGTTGATTGTGAAAAAAGAATGTATTTTGTGTGTTTGAAATCTGCTGCCTACAAATTTAATTGGGTCAGCTTCTTGTGTTATGTTAGTGAAGGAATAAACAATATTTCCTTGGTCTATTTTTCCACACCATTTGTGATTTTTCTAGACATCTAACATATCTCCCCACCCTTCACTCATTTCTTTTCCAAGCTGAAAAGTCCCAGTCTTGTTAATCTCGCCTCATATGGAAGCTGTTACTTACCCCTAATCATTTCTGTTCCCCTTTCTGCACCTTTTCCAAATACAATAAATCTTTTTTTGATGGGTTGACCAGATCCGCATACAATGATGTAGGCATACAGTGACTTTATATAGAGGCAATATGGTACTTTGTCTTCTTATCTATTCCTTTCCTAATGATTCCTTCTATCCTGTTTTTAGAGCTTTTTAGTTTTTAGACTGCCACTGCACATTGAACAGATGTTTTCAGGGAACTATCCACAATGATTCCAAGATCTCTTTCTTGAGTGGTAACATCTATTTTATATCTACAGTTCAGATTATATTTTCCCATGTGCATTACTTTGCACTCATCAATACTGAATTCCATCTGCCTTTGTGTTGCCTAATCACCCATTTTTGTGAAATCCCTGTGTAACTCTTTGTAGTCAGCTTTGGATTAGTCCCCATTCACCCCTTTTTCAGTAACATTTGTATGTTTAACACAGTAATCCAAATGCAGATTCCAGCAGCGCAACACTCATTCCTACTCTTTCTCCCCCACCCCATCTTTTATGTTGAGTACCCAGAAATGTTTTCATGGTGATCTAACAATCCTTCAGTTACTGGAATGCCCGGCCTTTTGTTATTCTCAATCATCCTGCCTCCTTCTTGTTATAACAAGACCCCTACTCCAAAGGCAAAGCTGTAAGCAGCTTAAACTCTGTTCATTTAAGAACTTCTTCTGGAATCAGGGCATGCAGCAGACCTCAAGTATGAAATCCATGGGGTTAAAACTCAGGAGAGGGGGGTGTCTACTGCCGCCTTAATCCCCCATGAAAGGCACCCTTGCCAGGGGAAGGCTGGGGCTGATTTCCTCCTCCCCCCCCCCCCCCGCAGGAGTGAGGCCAGGGGCAGGCGGGGGAGGTGGGAATCAGCCCCAGCCTTCCCTGGCTGGCCAGAATAGGGGGAAGGAGACTCAGGCAGTGTGCTGTTCTTGCCTTCCCTCTGCTGGCTGGAACACACTTACTTGGAGAACCATGGCCAGGTGGGGGGTATGTTTGTAACCTTGCAGTCCACATTTACAAAAAAGCCCCTCCCCACCCCCCAGAAATCCCTGCGTATAGTATGGCCATCCACAAGAGATAATTAAGGCTGTGACAGCCCTGATATTCACATGTCTTCATTAGTCAATTTAAAACTGTGGCAAAAATGTGCTCTGGGTTAAAGCTTGTACTGGATAAGATCTCAGTGATCAGTTTAGTCTCTTGTATTAATTAGAAGCTTCAGTGTGTGTGGTTTGGTGATGGCACAGGACATTGTGTGGTGAGGTGGTGCTGTGTGGTCATCCATAGTGACTATCCTGAATTATATCTTATGCTAGCCTGGAGCTAGAGCATGGTGTCTGCTCTGCCAAGGATTGGGTAAAACACCAACTGATTGGTCTCCTTAGAACTGCTGAGATCCTGCCACTTGATGCATCAAAAAAGGAGAAAAGAACCCTGCATACACCTAGCTTCACTTGTGGATAAGAAGGAACGTGTGCATGAGAGAAGCTCTCTAGGAAGATGTGGCCTACACTGTTTAGCAGCTTGCAAAGTTTTCAGTGTGGGCCACATCTTCCTAGAGAGCTTCTTTCGTGGACACCTCCCTTCTTGTATTTGCACAGATAACTTCCCCCACAGTTACAGCCAATTTGCCTTATTCAGTTTAAACTACAGGGAACATGTCACACACCTTGCAGTAGTACTCCTGGAATACTCTTTGCCCAGAACAAGAAGATGCTGTTCTTCTCATTACAGGAAGGTGAACTCATTTTTTCATTTGCACTTTACATGCATCTCACCTGACATAAACCAGTTAGATCTTTGTGGTAATCTGCAAGTCCCTGCTCTGCTGACAAGCTACAGAGCTTTGCGTTCCAGAGGGTGACAGCTACAACTACAACTTTGCAGGACCGTAACAGACCCTCCATACAAGAACTAAATGCCTTCTCTGGTGAAAAGTGCATTAGCTTTTCACCACGGGTATGGGGGCTTCTCTCTCCCCTGGCTGGCAGACTGAGCAGTGAAGACCTTGCATTCTGAGCTCCGAGTGAAGCACTATCAGGGCAGGCAGAGTATCCCTCACTGAGCCAACACCATTTCCTGTAGCATCCTGAGCTGCTTGGTCTGGTTGGCTTAGTTTGGTGTTTCCTTTGTTTTTCATGCAAGCGCTGACCTTGCATGTTTTTCATGCAAACTTGCAGCTCAGGGTCTGAGAGATGGCTGGAACACCACGCGCGCTGTCAGGTACTACCTAGGAAATCACAAAGAACTGAACTTCCAAGGGACAGCAAAGCTGGACACAACTGTCTGAGTCATCTTCCCTTGTTTGCTCAGGACAGTTCTGCATAGCTCTGGCTTCAGAGAGCATTAGTTACAAGAACACCTATAGTCTTTTACATGTTCCCAGGCTCTTCTAGCCACTCTGATGGAAGCACGAACCTGGTGCTCTACTGAATCCCTGTGTGAATAGACTCTCATTCAATTATCCCTTGAATTTTTGCATTAACTGAGTGTGCAAAGCATGTCCCTAGCGCTGTATCTGTTGCTCATTCTCATTCATGGACATGAAGCTGAGCCTGCGCCAGGCTTTGAACCCCTTTGGGTGCCCACTATTAGGATGTTATTGAAATTGCGCTTGGCAGATGTGCACCAAGCCATGCTACAAATATTAAGTATTTTTATTCATGCAATGAACTTGCGATTTTTTTGGCCAGAGAAATTCACTCTGACTGAATCAATAGTCTGTGTGCTGCTAAACTGATTAATAGCGCTTCTGATTCAAATGAAATTTGCTAAGAGATTAGCAAAGATTGATGCTAAGCAAAGTCCAGCACATCTGCCATTAATATGCTTTCAAAGGCGCTGAAGTTACTTTGGAAATCATTCATTTTTCTTCATCGATGGAGCTTCTTAAGGACCATTAATTTTAACACTCATGAAAAATGTCAGCTTGACAATCCTAGAGCCATAATGGGCACAGCAACTTGCAACCTCTTGGGCAAGCTTCCTTGCTCACGTTATCACTCTGACCTGGTAAACAGGAGCTGGTGCTCAGGTGTTAGCTTGGGAACACAGGAGAGACACATTCAGGGCCCAGTTCTGCCACAGATTTCCTGCATGAGCTTGTGCGCCTGGTGCCATCTCTGTTGTGTCCGTTCATTTTTTTAATAGGATAATTCCCTCCTTTCCACCATTCTACCTCTCAACTCCCAGGCCTCAAAATCAGGGACCTCACATTCATGTGCGGTGGGGGAAGAAGTCCCCCCGTTGCCACGCACCACAGGAGCAAAGAGGCACCCCCTCAGCACCATGGAGAGGTGGGGCAGCAGGCTGGTGGTTTGGGAAAGCAGTGCCCTTCTCCTCTTCTTATACCCACCGCCCATGCTCACATGTGTACGTTTCCTGCTTCTCCTCTACTGTCCCCCATCACAGAGCCTCTGAATGCCCCATCCCCAAACATTTCCCCCTGCCTCCTTCCTTATTGCTACTTTCATTTCCCTCATCCCACCTAACATCCCATAACAGACCATCTCTTTCCCTTCCCTTCTCTTCCCTCTGCAGACCTCCCTCCAAACCTGCTCCCCTCTGCTGTGGCGTAGCGGGGGTGCTGTCTGCTCTGTGACCCAGGGTCCCCCTGTGCTGTGATGGGAGATTCTCACTGACTCTCCCAAATGTATATTAACCCAGACACCCAGGCTCAGCTTCCCAGGGAGAGAGACAAAGGAAGGAGGGCGGAGACCAGCACCTGGCTGGGGGCAGGGCTGGAAGAGAGTTTTTAGTTTCTGTCTGGAATCATGGAGGAAGCAGCCTAAGAAAGGGGCTGGAATTTAGGGGCCCAGTCTCAAGGGGGGCTGAGGCATCTTACGCCTGCCCTGTAACCAGATTACATCTATGCTGTGCTGTATCCTGGAGAAGCAATAAACTCCCTCTATTCTACTGGCTGGTGGAGTCTGTTCGTGCCACTATGGGGGTGCAGGAGGTGGGGGAACCCCGATGCGCTGCCACACCCTGCCCTTCTCTTCCCTCTGCAGGGCTCCCTCCAAACCTGCTGCCCTCTAAGACTGAATTGAGTCAGTGTGTTCCCCCGCCCAGCTCTCCTCCATACCTGGAGCCCACTGATCCTGTCTTCCTCCATCTCAGCCTCCTTCACTTGGATGATCATAGAATCGTAGGACTGGAAGCAGAGTTGCTGGAAGTAGAGGAGCTGGGGGTGTTGCTGCAGCTGCTGGCATGAAGTGGTTTCCATCAGATATATGGCTCTCAGCACCCCAGACTGGAATGGACATCAAAATGTCATCTAGTCCTTCCATGAGTGCAGGGGACTGGACCAAGCATTATCTAGAATAGATCATCCCTGACAACCTGCTCCTCTACAACCTCCCTAAGCAATTTAATCTAGTGCTTAATCACTACGGGCGGCCCGTGGCTCTAGGCGGACTTGGCCGCCGCCTAGGGTGCTGCTGCCCTGGACGCCCGATGATGATGTCACCGGGGTGCTTGGGGCGCCCACCAATGACGTCAGTCCATTGACAGCCCTGCAGGTGGGAGCGCCGATCGTGTGTTCTGCCTGGGGCGCCAGCTGCTGCAGCTGGTCTCGGGCCACTCCTGTTAATCATCCTAACAGTTAGGAAATTTTCCTGATGCCCAGCCCTTGCTGCTGTATAAGCCCATTGCTGTTTGTTGTATTCTCGGAGGTTAAGGAAAACAATTCTCTCTTCTCTTTGGAAGAACCACCCTTTATGTACAGTACAACCTCAGTTACAGTCTGACTGGTCAACCACATGCCTCATTCAGAACCAGAAGTACATAATCAGGCAGCAGCAGAACATACACCCACACACCCCTGCATAGCAAACACAATACAGTACAGTGTTAAATGTAAACTAGTAGAAAAATAGGGTGTGGAGTTTTAGAAAGTTGCCAAGATAAGGAACCTGTGTACTTGCTGTTTTAAATCAAGATAGTTAAAAGCAGCATTTTTCTTCTGGATCATAAAATTACAAAGCTGTATTAGGTCATTGTTCTGTTGTAAACATTTAAAAGTGCAACCATAGGCTACGTCTACACTGTCAGTTTCCTGCGCAAGAACTGTTTTGCACAAAAGAGTCTTCCACAGGAGCACGTCTACACTGGCATGTGCTTTTGCGCAAGAGCATCCATGGCAGTGTGGACGCTCTCTTGCGCAAGAAAGCTCCGATGGCCATTTTAACCATAGGGGCTTCTTGCGCAAGAATTTCATGTTGCCTGTCTACACTGCCCTCTTGTGGAAAAGCTCTTGTGCAAAAGGGTTTATTCCTCGTGGGGAGAGGAATAACTCTTCTGGAAGAAGCCCTGTTTTACAACGCTATACTGTAAATTTACTTGCGCAAGAATGCTTGTGCAGTGTAGACAGCTGGCAAGTTTTTCCGGAAGAATGGCTGTTCTTGCGCAAGAAGCTGCTAGTGTAGACACAGTAATGTTTCGCTCTGAGTTATAAACATAGAAATGTTGAACCCAGATCTGGACACAGTACTCCTGTGGAGGCCTAATCAGTGCAGAATAGAGCAGAAGAATTATTTGTTTTGTCTCATTTCACAACACTTCCGCTAATAAATGCCAGAAAGATATTTGTTTTGTTTTGTTTTTTGGTTTTGTTTTGTGCCACTGTCACACTGTTGACTCTTTTTTAGCTTGTGGTCCCCTATGAACCTCAGTTCCCCTTTCTGCAGTACTTCTTCGTAGGCAGTCATTTCCCATTTTGTATGTGTGCAACTGATTGTTCTTTCCTAAGTGGAGTACAGTACTTTGCATTTGTCCTTATTAAACTTCATCCTACTTACCTAAGACCATTTCTCCAGTTTGTCCAGATCATTTTGAATTTTGACCCTATCCTTCAAAGCTTTGGCCACCCTCCCAGCTTGGTATCATCTGCAAATGTTATAAATGTATTCTCTGTGCCAATTTAGATCATTGATTAAGCTATTGAACAGAACTGGACTCACAACAGATCCCTCCTGGATCCCACTTGATATCTGCTTCCAGCTTGATATGAACCATGGATAAGTACTCTTTGGGAACAGTTTTCCAGACAGTTATGTACCCACCTTATAGTAGCTCCATGTAGGTTGCATTTCCTTAGTTTGTTCATGTGAGACTGTATCAAAAAGCCTTACCATGTCTATCACATTCCTCCTATCCACAAAGTTTGTTACCCTGTCAAAGAAAGCTGTTGGGTTGGTTTGATGCAATTTGTTCTTTGGTTATTACTTATCACCTTATTCTCTTCTGCATGTTCACAAATTGCTTAATTAGTTGATCCGTTATCTTTCCGGGTACAGAAGTTAAGATGACTGGTCTGTAATTCCCCGGGTTGTCCTTGTTTCCCTTTTTATAGATTGGCACTGTGTTTGCCCTTTTCCAGTCTTCGGGGATCTCTCCTGTCTTCCATAATGTTTTGAAAATAACCACTACTGGCTGAGGCATCTCCTCAGTCAGGTCCTTGAAAAGCCTAGGGTGTATTTCATCAGACCCTGGGGACATGAAGGTGTTTATCTTGTCAAAGTAATTTTAACCCTATTTTAGCTGTTAATTATTTTGATGGAGGAGCTGGGGGCTCAAGCTCTCCTCTGAAGTAGGCTCAGCACCCCATCCTGTGCAACGGGGCCCCTCTGTTCTGAGGACAGAACCTCTGGGTGGACAGGCAGGACTCTGGCTCCTGAAAATCCACCTGCCAAACAGGTGATAATGTAGCCCCTTAGAAGCCTGAGAGTGCACCAATAGCTGCCTCCATGCACTGCTGCTAAGTTCAACTGTTGATGGGCAATGTGGGATTAGGTATAAAAACTGGGCCCAGGTGCAGAAAGCCCTGCAAAATACAGGAGGTGTGAGTGGCATGCCATCATTTGTCTGTCATGAGGGTATAAATCATAAGCAGACAACCCCTGAAGCAGAAGACTTTCTGGAATAGAGACATATCGAGGGTAGGAATGTGGGATGGAGAGGATTAAAATTTGGAAAATAACGGGTGTTTCTGATTTCTTCATTCGTAATTTTAAAACCTACGAGATGATGGGCAAAAGTTACGTTGGCTCAGAGTTGAAATTCATACATAGGTTGGAAAGGTTTTTTTTTAAGAATGTGACTCTCCTTGTGACAAAGACAAATGTGATTAAACTCGTGTGAGCAAACATATTGTACATCTCACCAGGGCCTCAGTCCCCATTAGTCCAACAAGGCACCTCTCCTTGTCCATTTACTGAAGACATGGGAAGGTTGCTCTGTATGAAGCGTTAGCAAGGCCAGCTCTGGAATACTGTGTCCAGTTCTTGTGTCCACTCTTCAAAAAGGATGTTGACATATTGGAAAGGGCTTTTTGCTGAGCCACAAGAACAATTCAGTGTCTGGCCAACACACCCGGCAGTGAGAAACTAAAGCAGCTCAATCTATTTATATAACACAAAGAGGGATAAGATGTGGTCCACAAGTACCTACATTGTGAGAAGATTTCTGACCTCACAGAATTCTTTAACCTAGCAGACTCCAGAACAAAACCCCAATCCAATCGTGGAAACTCAAGTTAGATAAATTCAGACTTGACCTAAGGGGTAACTTTTTAAGTGATGTTGACTAATCTGTTGGGGAGATAATCAATATTGTATCACTTGAAGTCTAGAAATAAAGATTTGTTGGCTTTTTAAAAGACATGCTCCAGCTCAGGTGGAAGTGATGGGTTTAGTACGGGAATGATAAGTGAATTCTATGGCCTGTGTTATGTAGTAAGTCAGACTAAATGTAATGTTGCCGATGACTACACTTTCCTACCAGGATGTCCAGATGTTTGTGATCCTTAACCTGGGAAATAGACCTCATGTTAGATTGTTTAGCTTTATGTCGGATGGAGTCCACCACCAAGGAGTTTAGTGGTGGATGTAAAAATAAGAAATCCATATTTTTGGCCAGGATAAAATATTTATGGTCAGCCCTTTTGTTCGTAGGTGTGATTGATGCTAGGGTCTGCCAGATGTTATCAGCAGGATCCATAATAGCCTCGTCCATTGGGAGAGCAATCCTGGAAGAAGTGGGAGGCTGTAGGGTATGCAAGAGTCTGTACTGTTTCTCTTACATCTCCTGCAGATCATGATCCTGTGGTAGGGCTACCCTCTTAAATAATTCTTGAAATTGTTTGGTGTCATCTGTGGGGGCCACGGTGGTCAGGATGATGGCCTCATCACGTGATGAGGAAGAGTGATGAGATGAGGACCTCTCCTCTCCTTCAGATAGGGAGTCCTCCTCCATTGATTGTGCTGCGGAGTTCAGTGCCTTATCCATGGATGTAGGCTAAGGAGAATGTGGTGGTCTCTGTGCCAGTGTAGGAGGAGCAGTGTGGTGGCTCCTTTGGGAGGACCAAGTACCCAGGGGTGCCATTGACCAGGGTAGGGGGGTGGTAGATAGGGCCAGTGAGGGGGAGCGTGAGATGGTTTTGTGGAGTGGGGCTCCTATGGTGGATGCTGCTGAGTGTGGCTTGAGTGTTGGACTGTGTTGATTGCTGCCTGCCTTGCTAAGAGATAGTAACAGAGCTGGCGATCTGGGTGAGTGTATCGAGTGCACCGTGGATGCTGGTGAGGGCGGTGCTGAGGAATCGTGGACTCTGTGAGAGAGGGTGCTGAGTACAGTTAGGCAATGGTGCTGAGCCAAGATGTGTTGAGGGTAGAGTCGGTGGCCGAAGTGGAGGCATCTTGGTGAGGAGTCTCTTGAGTGCTGTATCTGGCACTGTCTCCGGCATTGTCTTCTGCACTGACTTATGAAGTTTTTTCAGTGCACTGGGAGGTGGTGCCGGCGGTGCCACCGACTTCTGTTTGGGCTCAGAATGAGCTCTCTTGTGTGGCACCAAGTGGTTAGGTGGTGCGGTGCCTGAGGTGCCGGGCTTGTCACTTACACTCACCCTAGATGAGTTTAGTGCCAGAAGTAGTGATTTTGCTGGAGAAACCTGGGTTTTCACCTTTGCCTTATCGGATGAAGTAGAGGGATGACCTTTGACCATATTCTTGGTTTGTCTGTGTCTTTGGCGCAGGGTGGTGAGTCGTCCTGCGAAGGTTGGAGAGAGTTTTTATATAGATAAGTCTTCAGTATATTAGCGTGGTCTTGGTGAGCTCTTGCAGTCAGGTTGGAGCAATGCGAGCATTTCTGCATCATGTACACCTCACTGAGGCACTTCATGCAGGATGAATGGCCTTCTGAAGCAGGCCTGGCCTCTCTGCACAAATCACAGCACTTAAAGCCTGGAGAACCAGACATGATGACCAAAAAAGATGAGGAACTGTTTTTTTTGTTTTGTTTGTTTGTTTTGGTTTGATTTGATTTGAGGTGGTTATTTTTAAACGAGGAACAGGATGGGAAGGGTTCAAAAACTTGGAAGTAAAGAAGAACTGAGGAGACTTAATGGATTTTGTTGTCATTTCAGATGAGGAAAGGGCGAGTGGGAGGAGCTCCATCTGCTGCCAAGGATGGTAGCGAAGGAACTGAGGGGCCATGCCATGCTTGCGCCTAACCGACACCAACACCGCAAGGAAGAGCTACAGCACATATGCGGTGCGGCAGGGCACTGCTAGAAAAATCTCCAGTCCCCAGTGTGAGGACACACCAGCACCCAGAGCGAAGCATTCATGGGGACATCACTCGGAGGAGGAGGAGTCACAAGTCAAGAGTCACAAGTCTGAAAAGCAGAGGTGATATCGGAGACTTCAATAAATACAAACATTCAGGGGGCTGACAGACTTGCCAGGCCCCTGGGCAAGGTTGGAGGGAGTAGCTCTATGCTTGCAGAAGGGGCGGGCTGGGGCAGCCAGCCCTCGGTGCTGCCCAGACAGCACCATGCAGGACCCACATACCCCTACCCAACTCATGGAGCTGCCTGAAGCGTGCCGTGTGGGGCTCCAGTGTCAATTTAAAGGGTCTGGGGCTCCAACCACTGTCACTTTTGTGATGACAGCGATACCTTGGGCCCTTTTGAATTACCAGGGCCTAGGGCAATTGCCTTCTTTGTTCTCCCTTCTCCCCCCTCCCCCGAATTGGTGGGCGTGCAAACATTTAGTATGACAATGTTCAATCATGCTGGTTAGAGGAGTCTTTCCCATTTAATCTCTGGCTGGCATAAGGCTCAGGGCTGTTTCAGTTATGCTCCCCGAAGTCAGATGACTAAAGACTTTGGAGATGGTTCACCCAATTCTGCCTAGTGCCAATTGCAGGGAAAAGTTCTGTCCTGCTAGACAGCAGAACTAGCATCTTACTGACAGCTTAACGCATTCCAAAGAACATCCCCTCCCTCCACAGTTCTCTCACGCTGTGCCTGAACTTCACTGTTGATCGGGGGGAAAGCACCATGGCGTATATGTGTTACAACAATAATTTAAACAGTCCGTATCTGCTGCAAACATTTGTCCATAAGATAAACCTAAGTCCCCACATCTCAGTCATTGATCATAACTCCTGACCCTGCTAATAAGCCAAATCATTTCTAAAATACGTCCTGAGTTGCAGAGCCAAGAAAAATACTAATTGGTATAAAAAATGAAAATATGTTTTTACAAGTTTTTTCTCTTTAAGTAAGTGTTACTGATAAGACTGGTAAAAGAATCGCTTGTATAAACATTTAACCTCTAAGCAAATAGTAATTTTTTTTCCAATTTCAGTTATTCATATGACCCAGCATGCCATTCGGCAATGCTTGGCTTCCAGTTGGTTTCTATTTTCTTAGCAATTGCATTTACTGGCCAAAACGATTTTACATGAACACTGTTTAAATTTACAAAAGTATTCAAATCCCCTAATGTTAGACTTCTGGGTTTGCTGAAACTGCTGCTGCCTGGGATCATTTTCATTCTGTCTTCAATTTCTTCTAAATTGAATATATGTTAGGACACAGGCAAGGCTGTGAAATAAGTCCCATTTCCTTCCCTGCAATTCTAGCATTTAACATTGTGTTCAAGCTTCCTTCAATTTGACTGGTACCCAGTAGGTACTAAAAATGATCTGTTGTTCTATAAGTCTCCACTCAGCTTCTGAGTGGATTTATTCTAATGTTCTTTGTTTGTCCCCACCATTATTGTTCATGTGATTTCCTAAAGCCCTTCTCCAAGCTCTTTAGATTTTGCATGACAATAAATATTAGAATACTAGAATTGGAAGGGACCTCGAGACATCATCCAGTCCATTAATGTGTGTGTGTGTGTGTGTGTGTGTGTGTGTGTGTGTGTGTGTGTGTGTGTGTGTGTGTGTGAAGTTCTGTACTTAAGATACTGAGTTTTTGGTTTGGTTTATTAAGATATTTTCTAGATTTAAGAATTGGGCTTTCAAAAGCACTCAGTAATGGTATAACTTTGCTCCTATTTGCATACATGGAAATTAAATGTATAATAATTTACCTCCTCATTCCATGATGATTTTAGTTATTTCAGTTCAAAAATATGGTAGAGCTGGTAGCAAAGTATAAACCCACATGTCCTATTCGCACATACTGCAGGATGTGGAAGATCTTTGCACCTGCTTGTTTCCTCTCTGTTGAAAGTGTGTGTGCAAATGTGTATGCAATGGTGATGTAGCTGTAGGATATGAGAGACAAGGTGAGTGAAGTAATATGTTTTATATGAAGCTAGTCCAATAAAAGATGCTTCCTCACCCACCTTATGTCTTAGTGCAAATATGTAGCAGTTCAGGCTGAGTGCTGTGACAGCCATTTCTGGCTACTGCTTATTGATACAAGAAGCAAGAAATCTGAAATGGGCCATCTGCTTCATGGAAGTTAATGCACAAAAACAAGGGCAACACCGAGACTTGCTGTTAGCATAGGCTCCATACTGGCATCCAAGGTCTAGAGCAGGGTGGGCAAATACTGGCCCATGGACCAGATCCGGTTCACCAGGGTTAGTCTCTGGCTGGCAGGCCATCGCTGCTATAGGCACAGGTGCTTGCCCCTTTTGCCCTCCATGTCGGCAGCCCTGCAGATACCCAAAATGTCTGCTCAGACACTGTCTAACCCTGGAGGCACCTCAACTCCTTAGATGCCAAAGTTTCCATCCATGAAGTCCTTTTGTCCCTTAAAAAATCTGCCAGTGAACATGTGCACAAGCGCCTAAATCTTGTGCCTATTTCAAGCCTAAGGCCCGGTGGGACTCTCAATCTAGTCATTTACCTGCTTGTCTTGTCTGTTGGGCCCACTCCGGTAAAACCATTTCAGAAGCTGCCTAACAGATCAGGCCCTGCACAAAACATAGCCAGATGGGAAGTGGTGCTACTTCCCCACCTTTGCACTTTTAGCTCTGTTGTAGGGTTGCCAGGTGTCCAGTTTTCACCCCAACAGTCTGGTAATTGTGTCTTCTGTCTGGTAAAAAAAAAAAAACAGAAAATGGCGGACATGTAAAATGTCTGGTATTTTCTGTTTTTTTTTCTCAGACGGAAGACTGGTGGGGACATTTTTCCCCTGCCGCGTCCAGTGGAGGGAGCGGGGAACGTGGGATTTTTCCCCCCGCTATGTTTGGGATTTTTGGTGAAAGTATCTGGCAACCCTAGCTCTCTGGAGAACAGATTTTTAATAATGGGCTTTTTCAGTCTAGCAGAAAAGGATGTAACAGCTGAAAGTTGAAGATAAACACATTCAGGCAGGAAATCAAGCATTTGTCCTTAATGGTGAGCATAATTAACCATTGGAACAATTTACCAAGGATCATGGTGGATTCTCCATCACTAACAGTTTTTAAAATCCAGACTGGAAGTTTTTCTTCTAAGTTTTTTTTAAAAGATCTGCTCTAGGACTTGCTTTTGGGAAGATCTATGGCCTGGGCTACACTGGAGGTCAGACTAAAGCATCACAGTGGTGCCTTCTGCAAGGGCACCATTTCAGGAGGGCAGGGGGGCAGCAGCCGTGTGCTGCACGACACCACTTGCTTTTCTTCCCATTCCCCTGTCAGAAAGAGAGGGGAAAGTACTTGGATTCTGTGCCTGCCTCTCATTCCTGGCTGGCCAGTGAAGGGACGGTTCAGAGGATTAATTCACAGAATCCAAGTACTTTTCCATCACTCCCTGAAGGTCAGGGAAGAAAAAAAGCCGCATCCCGGTATGCATGGCTGCTGTCCCCCTTGCTCATCCGAAATGGCACCCTTCCTCTTCTGGCCTTAGAATCTATGAATTCCTGTTGCAATGTTCCTTTTCTGATACACACATATGCATTGGGCCAGAGTGAACAAGTCTAGAGTTGGGTGGTTAGAGCACATAGCTGGGGGTGGGTGATAAAAGTTCATAGTCCTGTTTTGATTACTTTGAATGTTTATACACCCATTGTAGCATGGGAAATATGGTTCATTATAGAATTAGCCTGTAGGTCTAGTGACCCTAACTGGAGCCTTTGCAGTCTGAGTGCACCTACCTGCTGTTCTGGTTTTGTTACTACTGCAATAAAAGTAAACATTCAGCTGTTGTGCCCACTATTAGTGGCCTAGCTCTCAGACTAGTGGACTGTTATCAGGATGGGTTGCTGTGCTGGCAAATGAGGCCTCCCCAGTTCCTAAGTGAGAGCTGCACAGAGCGAATCCATCTCTTCTGGGGCTGCCAGGTCTAGTCTTTCTTCTGGAGCTCTTGCTTGGGGGGCTGCAGCAATGTTTGATGCTGCATTTGAGGGGCTCTGTCAATACTAATAATGGACAGAAATGAAAATTGTTCGGGGCCTATGAGCAAAAACAAAATTGTATTGTGAACTTCAGAAAAAATCTTTCTGAGCAAACTAGTTTGCCAGAAAGGCTTGTCCAGGTGCAAGTGGCCAGGCTGCTAATTTACCTCCCTCAGTTTGTGCTAGACTGTGCTGTGCCAGTGCTGTGCTGATTGCAACCCCTCTGCAGAGAACAACAATGATCGCAACCAGGTGCTCCTTTTGTAGAGCAAAATGCTATCTTTTGTGAATGTCAGATGCACATGGGAAGAGAGAAGGCAGCCAATCAGAGGATCCCTGAACCATCCAGCCTCTGGAGAATTAGTGAGTAATGAGAAATTAAAAGGAGTTTTGTACAAATAAACACTGAAGAATTTGAAGGAAATTAAATGGGTGGTTGTAAAAAATATTTAAAAGAGTAAGTGCGAAAGAGAATGTTAAAGCTTTTTAAAGAGCGCTTAGTTTAACAATAAAACCCAGTTATGACAGTATAACTCAGTGCAGTGGTAAAAACCCTTAGAAAAACAAACCAAATTATGCCACAGGGAGGCCAGGTGATGGTAACTGCCACTGTTATGTTTTTTCCTCCAACAAGCTGTACAGCCTTTCTGAAAAACCTTCCCAATGAAAGTATCTGTAGATACTTAGTTGTGCTGGCTGCTGCTGGCAGAGAGAATCTGCTTTAAATTATAGGACTATGAATAATTCAGTGAAAGTCACTAAAAGGAAAATGGGGATTTCTGTATAACTTGACTACTTCTGACTGTACTAGCGGGAATAGATGTTGGATACAGCTGTGTTTAAAAATACACATAAAGAGCAGGGCAAGAGGTGTTAATCAGTTCAAGCAACACATTGTTTAAAGGGGGGGATGCACTATGTTAAAAAAGAACAACTGTCTGGTTAAAAAATTGTGACAATCTGCTTACTAAAGCTTCAGGCAGTGACGAGACAAAAGGAAAAAGGAGTAAAAAGAGCAATAAACCCAAATGCTATGGCACTAGAGAACTTCTCAAAGGCGAGGCTAAAAAAGTTACCTTGCCTGTTTTTATTTTAAAAAGAGAGACTACCCTGAGAGAGCATATAAGGAATTGTAATGATATGTGTGTGCACGCACGTCATTGAGCATTAGGACTATGGTGCTGCCTATGAACAGTTGGACCAATGCTGGTTAAAATCAGTCCTTGGCCTGCCATGGCTCTTTGGAGAGGGGAGCCAGGGAGGAGTGCTGGAGGGCAGAGCAGGCAAAAAACTTGGGTTGAGAATTTATCTTGAATAGTCAAAATTGGAGCCAACAGCCACCACTGAAGTCTGAGCTAGCGCTAGAGAAGTCCATCGCTCAACCTCTTACATTTGCTGCATTGAGCAAACATTTCTGATTGGAGGCAGCGCCAACCCTGACCCGCCCCCTACAGAATATTCCAGCAACCCTTTTGCTTAGCATGCACACTCACATGCAGCACTAGCACCTGTTTGGCTGTCAGTTCCACAAACCCTTTAGAGGGGTGCTTTCCTCATTGAAGAAAAAAAATCTCCAGTTCAAATGTTGCCCTTGCTTCCCTGCCTGCCAATGTGTGCACACACTAACCTGCTACAAGCCCAACTCACCCCTGGACTGTTAAGATTAGGTTGGGCTGGCCTCCTTACTGCGTACATAAGCCTCAAACAGGCCTCTGTCTGTAAAGCAGTTTTCAGGACAAGCTTCAAAACTCACATGCCATAAGTAGCTTGGCCTTTTAATGCTTAACAATTTGTCAGTGATTTATTGGTGTTCAGCAACGGGAGCCAGAACAGTTTGCCTTACTGGTCCTCTCTGCCTCAGAATTACAGCTGGATGAGGGTTGTTCATAATTCTTTAAAATGTTTTTCTAGTGGCCAGCTGGCACAGATTCAAATGTGGTTAGTTCCTGAGAGCTACCACAGACCAGTGTCTTTATTGGGTATTTCCTTGCCAGTTAAGGCAAAGCGAAACGGCACAGCACCATCTAGTGGAATGACAGTTTTTGTCATTGCTTCCCCCCCCCCCCCAGACACACACTCAACAGCAAGAGATTCTGTAGATGTAGCTAAAAAGGTCTCTGGTTATTTTAATTGACTGTCCAGGTATATTTTACTCCATCTATTAAAAATGGTTATATATTGGGATTAGGAGTACCTAGGCTTTCCATGTATTGGGCCAGGAAATACCTGAGTGAGATTTTTAGCCTTCAGGGTGACCATCCAAATTTATACAGCTCCTTTGCATTGTAAGCATCTGGTCCTGGTGTTGCAATAAAATTTGGTACTCATATTGAATGTGTATCAGCTTTTAGTAGGTAGGAAGTTGCTTGAGCTCACCAGTAATTTAAAAAAATACTCCCAGTTATTGAGCAGGCCTGGCTCCTGTGCTGACAGAAAAAGAATGACCACATTCCTGCTACAACGGAAGCTTATGTAGGCATGCTAGCTACATTAAGTAGCTAATATATTGGACTCTCCACGTTAGGGATGTAAAATTCTTTGCAATCAGTTAACCATTTTGTTTAACTAGTTACTAACATCACTGGCATCTCATGGGATTTGGGGAGAAGGCTGTTTGTGACCGTCCGGAGGGGTCCAGATCCCCATTTGAGAAACCCTGCTCTAGTCATTTTGGGGGGAATAGAGGGGAACGGCATGCTTGAGAATATCAGTCTCTGGTTAAAGTGAGCCAGGGAACACTTAAATTGAGATCCTGCTGAAGCTGGAGATGGCCGCATGTACGCTTGCTGGTAAGAAAGTGAGGTTGCAACTTACAAGTGTTTTGGGGAACTCTCACTGGCCTTAAGTCCTTAACTGCTGCTTTTGGTGTTTTTGTGGATCCAGTTCCTACAGATGAGTTTCCTTAGCTTTTTATAGTTATGACTACTGCTGTGTCCTACTGCAAAGACATGAGGAAAAAATAGCACAAATCTCACTCCTTTTTCTAGGTCCCAAATCCAGCCACAGGCTGGAGCAGTGGGTGAGGAGAGCTTGCACTGAGCAGGAATCTGAATAATATAAGCGTAAGGAAGTCATCTTGAATTTGTCAGTGGCTAGTTTGGGAGCTTACAAACAAGCTGTTCTTTTCTATGCAGTAGAGTGGAAACAATAATCCTTATTCCAGAGTTTACTTATGAAAGGAAAATGAAAGGTGCTCTGGATTGGCACAGCTGGCTACCTTCAGCATTTGAATTCTTTTTAGAAAAGTTTAGTACTGGTAGATGTGACAGATGGTGCATTTCAAAGAAGGGTATATACAAGGATGCGGTGAAAGGAATATCAGGGAGAGACTACTATACAGAAAAGTAGCAAACTTTTTTTCCAGTCATTGTAACAATATAGCTACATGTGATCTGTAATCATTCATGTTTTGGGGAAAAAACCCACTTGTGGAAGAAACACTTTGTGTTATCAGCACAATATATTTAGGCCAAGTAGGCTCAACCAACCCCAAAACTCAGTAACTTTAGCTGGAGATATTTTAAACTTTTTATTTCTTAATGTTGACACTGTGGTGAAAAGCATCCCTGCAAGTAGGTTTGCTAACTATAAAGCTCCCATTGTTTTGCTATGAAAATGGTAAAATGCTTTCTTTATGTACTAGTGTGGAAGCTAATGATCTCGCTCAATGCAGTTAATAGATAGGTCCATCAGTGATCAAAACTACAGTCCTATGCTCCAGGTGTCTCTCAACCTCCAACGGCCAGACATGAGGACTGGCTCACTTGAAAGTGCCCTCTTGCATTCTTTCTTTTAGAAGCCCATCAGCAGACAGGATACAGAATCCAGTATGGTGGCTTTTAATGAGTATATGAAGTGTATTTAATTACTTGCAGTGTGCAAGCAAATGCTCACTCTCTCATTATAAGACTCTGTGTTATATCTACACTAGCAGCTTTTTGCGCAAGAACTCTTTTGCGGAAGAGTTCTTGTGAAAAAACTGTTCCACGAGAGAGCATCTACACTGCCATGTGCTTTTGCGCAAGAGCATCCATGGCAGTGCAGACGCTCTCTTCCGCAAGAAAGCTTTGATGGCTATTTTAACCATAGGGGCTTCTTGTGCAAGAACTTCATGTTGCCT